>NC_053497.1:180213436-180485936 GCF_905171775.1 Rana temporaria | reverse complement strand
ACGTCCCTTCATTTTTGCCAGGGGGAGGACACTCCAAGGGCAAGGTAAAAGCAAACAAAGGGCCACATCTGGCCCCTGGGCCACAGTTTGGAGGATCACCCCTCTATACACCATATCTTGCTGCACATGTGTGACGGAGAAAGGAAAACGACTTTTCGATACAAAAGCGACAACGGCGCGTTTCTTTCTTCTTGGCTGTCTAGACTACGATATTGGAGAGAAAAGTAAAGTTTTTTTTCCCAGGGCCCCTGACGCGTTCGTAGCGGTAAATGTCAGTCTGGAGACATGGAAGAAAACGTTATTTCCTTGGAGCATTCTCCGCAGAGTGCGCTTTGTTTTCTCTCTTCTCTGATATTCACTGAAGAAGGGGGGGGGGGGGGGGAGTATAGATCCGGAATAATTATTGTGTAATGTATGGTACAATGTATAATTATGTTTCACATTCCACAGCTAATTATCCTCATTGGGAAAAGATAATAACAAAAAAAAATATGATCCCCCCCGTTTTATGGAGCGATAAAAGCGTCTCTGGTGATCTTCATACCGACGGCGGTTTTTTATGACAAGTGTACGTCTCCGGCGAGGAGGATACAGAGGCGGCTGATGATGCAATCACATTACCCGACACCTGATTAGTGGCGAGGAGCCGATCTTCTCCTCCTGGAATAAAACAATAAATAGAAATACAACATTCCTGTCTGGAGAAGATTGTTTTCTTTCTTTTTGATAATATTCACTTTCCTTCCATGACACCGAAGGGTTTCTCAATCGATGGGACACTATTCCTCCCACTGACACCAATGATGGGACACTATTCCTCCCATTGATACCAATGATGGGACACTATTCCTCCCACTGACACCAATGATGGGACACTATTCCTCCCACTGACACCAATGATGGGACACTATTCCTCCCACTGATACCAATGATGGGACACTATTTCTCCCACTGACACCAATGATGGGACACTATTCCTCCCACTGACACCAATGATGGGACATTATTCCTCCCACTGACACCAATGATGGGATCCTATTCCTCCCACTGACACCAATGATGGGACACTATTCCTCCCACTGACACCAATGATGGGACACTATTCCTCCCACTGACACCAATGATGGGTCGCTATTCCTCCCACTGACTCCAATGATGGGACATATGAATGGTGCCTTTATTTACATATGAATGATGGTTATTTACATGTAAACACAGGGTCTGCAGGTGAGTCATCTGTACACAACAATAGGGCAGAGCTGGGCAGCATTAGTAGCAGCACTTCACACTGAGATATCAGGACACAGCACAGGACTAAAACTTTAAGGCCCCGTACACACGACCGAGTTTCTCGGCAGAATTCAGCCAGAAACTTGGTCGGAGCTGGATTCTGGCGAGAAACTCAGTCGTGTGTACACTTTTCAGCGAGGAAGCCGACGAGGAACTCGTCGGGCCGAAAATAGAACATGTTCTCTATTTTCTCGTTAGTCAATGGGAAAAGTCGGGAAAAGGCGGCTTCCACACTGAACTCGACGAGGAACTCGATGTGTTTGGCACGTCGAGTTCCTCGGTCATGTGTACGGGGCCTGAGGGACAAGGGAATTTAAACTGGGATAGTTGGCAAGTATGAGGCAGCTGCTTTGGGCCCCACAACAATGGCAGTGCCCCTTATGCCCCGCCTTAAAGACGGCCCTGCCCGGGTCCAGGCCCAGGGTGGGTCATCACTGTAGCAAGGCAGAAGAACCCCTAACAATCCAGCTGCTCCTCCGGAAGGATGAAAAGTTTATTTTAATTAATGGAAGACCAGAGAACAAAAGAGAAACCTGTGTGTTTCAGTTGAGCGTTTGCTTCGTCTCTCCTCCATCTCTCTTCTACGCCGGGTAATGATGAAGTGGCCTTGTGAAGATCAGCGGGTCGCATTTCATGCCAATCTTCTTCCTGGAAACATGTGAGATTTCACATACCTGCTGGGCGGCCTATCACATGAAGTGATAAACTAACACGGCCATATTGCAGTTTTCTGCCAGAGCGCACCACTGGGATTTATTTAATAAAACCCGCGAATAAAGCACGCAGGATGTCCTATTCATACAAGACGAGACGGGTTAACCCCATCCTCCGCTGTGCTACCTGGTACTGGTCAGAGAAATTGAGAGAGAGAGAGTTGTAAAGGAGAACGCGTTTTTTTTTTGAGAACTCCAGGAAAACAGTTACAGTGGCACCTTGGATTGCGAGCAACGCGGTTAACGAGCGTTTGGCAATACGAGCGCTGTATTTTTAAAAATCTGGACTCGGTTTGCGAGGGTTGTCTCGCAAAACGAGTGGGATTAAAGCCACAGTACGTGGGGGGTGCACAGGAGCCCAACGGAGCTGAACGGCGCCGTTCGGAGCCATTAAGAAATGCTCAGGAATACTCAGTTCCAGAGGCGGCTTTAATTAGGCAAATTAGGCGGTCGCCTAAGTCCTCACACTCACAGGGTTCTTGCGGCCGCCTAACTTGCCCAATGCATTACCCCAGTTTTCAGGGACAAGGGACCTTAACATCGCCAGGGTCCCTAACAACCAGTGAATATCGGTGATATCACCCCTTGAGACGTCAATGACCCAGCATGCCCTCAGTCGATGACGTCCCAAAGGGGGCGGGTTCACCAGGTGGCATCACCGGGTGGCCCCAGCCCCTTAGTTATGCCATTGGCGGCATGAGTGGCATTGTCTGCAGCACAATATGGCATTGGCTGCATGGGTGGTACTGTCTGCAGCACAATATGGCATTGGTGGTATGGGTGGCACTGTCTGCAGCACTATAAGGCATGAGTGGCACTGCCTGCAACACATTATGGCATGGGTGGCATGGGTGAGACTGTCTGCAGGTAGCACAAATGCGTTATGGCATTAGCATCATGGGTGGCACTGTCTGCAGCACATTACGGCATTGGCGGCATGGGTGGCACATGCGTTATGGCCCATAACGCATGTGCTGCCTGCAGAGACAGTGCCACCCATGCCGCCAATGCCGTAATGTGCTGCAGAGGCAGTTTCATGGCGGGGCCAGGGGTGGGGCTAATTGTGAATTCATTGCCTAGTGACCCACAACAAGCAAGTAGAAAGGGAGTTCAGACTTCACTTGCTGCATGCTTGTTCCATAATAGTGACTCAGTAGACTTGTGATACTTTGCCAACAGCATCTCACAATTTTTTTCTCCTGGTTGCCTTTTTTGTAACCCAGCAAAGAGTTAACGACGGGCATTGGGCCAGGAGATTCAGCTCTCCTTATTGCCATTCTCTCAATGCCACAGAAAATGCCGCTTTGGTTGAAACTCACAAAGGCATCAATAAGGTTTGGCTGGGTGCCTCTGCTTAGACAAACAACCGCATTACTGGCATGTGAATGGGCAGGATGTGATAAAACACATCCCCCCCCCTCTTGCCAAACCACATGGCCAAAAGTGATGGATGGCAGTGGGCAGGGAGCGCGGGATGGCACTGGAATAGTCTGTGTACAGTGCAGGAGGTGAATGCACAGCCAGTCTGCTCTTCTTATGGCAGAATTTTGCTGACTCAGAATAAAAAAATAATCCACGATTACACGTCTTCCTAAGATTCTCTATGAAAAAGGAACCCCCCCTTTCAGAAAGATCCCGGAAAATGTAAAAACCAGCTGAGCTACAGACCAGAGCAATCAATCGTTACATTTCTGCTAGGGGGCCTATTTACTATGGGCCAGATTCTCGTATCCTGGCGTAAAACTATGCGGGCGTAACGTATCTCGTTTACGCTACGCGGCCGCAAGTTTTACGGGCAAGTGCTTGATTCACAAAGCACTCGCCTGTAAAGTTGCGGCGGCGTAGCGTAAATCCTACGGCGCAAGCCCGCCTAATTCAAATGATCCAGGTAGGGGGCGTGGATCATTTAAATTAGGCGCGTTCCCGCGCCGAACGTAATGCGCATGCGCCGTCCCTAAAATTTCCCGGCGTGCATTGCGCTAAATGACGTCGTAAGGACGTCATTGGTTTCAACGTGAACGTAAATGGCATCCAGCCCCATTCACGGACGACTTACGCAAACGACGTCAATTTTAAAATTTCGAGGCAGGATCGACGGCCATACTTAACATTGGTTGCCCCTCATATAGCAGGGGGCAACTTTACACAGCGCAAATCTAACGTAAACATCGTAACTTCACTGCGTCGACCGCGCGTACGTTCGGAATTCGCGTATTTTGCTAATTTGCATACTCGACGGGGAAAACGACGGAGGCGACACCTAGCGGCAAAAAAAAATTGCATTTAAGATCCGACAGCGTAAGAGCCTTACGCCTGTCGGATCTAATGGATATCTATGCGTAACTGATTCTAAGAATCAGTCGCATAGATACGATGGCCCAGATTAGGATTTACGATGGCGTACATTGCGTTGCGCCGTCGTAAGCCCTTTGAGAATCTGGGCCTATTTGTGTTAAAAAAAAAAAATTACATCTACTTGAAATCTAATAATAATAATAATAATAATAAAAAAAATGAAAAAAAAAACATACATATGGAAAATATTTTGGGGTGAATTTGGACCCTAATTAAGCCAACGCGGAGCTTACAGTGATTTCTACAAAAGAATTCTTGTTTTTATTACAAGAAGACAATAAAGTATCACTTATTAGGCAGCCAATCAATACGCACTAAGGTAATGCCGCTTCTCCTTCCCCCCCATTGTGTATCCTGAACACGTTGCCAACAACCTGCCATTACCGAGGTCAGAGGATGCCAATTAAGCCGCGTACTTCTCACTGACGAACTTACTTATTAAATTAGTGAACTTCAACAACATGGACTTGGATGGGAAAATGTAATAAACCTTTCAGAAGCCGCCCACAAGACACGACGACGACGTAAGCTGGCCTTTCAAGTGGGCTGCTAAGAAAATGAATAAACGTTAAATAAAAAAATAAAAAGAAGATGACCTGGGAGCCTCTAAAATCACCCAAAAAATAACTAAATTTACTTTTTATACTTGTGTGTGCAGCTGCCTGAATCAGGTGTACAGCTGATAACAGATCAAGTTAAAGGGCCAATCACAGCGGCTTTTTTACCGTGTGATCAGCTGATAAACAGACTTGCTGGTTATCATCAGTCTTTCCCTCCCACGCTGTGTCTGTGTGAGGAACGATGAGAGGACATTAGAGTGTAAGCTCCTCTGGCGCAGAGCAGGGGCGTTGTTAGGCCCGGGCTTGGGCTGGAGCCCCGAATGGGACCCCGAAAAGCCCAGAGTCTATTGAACGATGCTTTGTATTGTTGGCGCCGGGGACCGATCTGATTGCGGCTGTGGCCGAGTGCGGCCGAGTACGGCTGGGGCCGAGTGTGGCCAAGTTCAGCCGAGTGCGACTGGGGCCGAGTGCCAGAGGTCCCGCCTTCTGGAGCCTGCAGCGCCAATGCCAGGAGGACCATGGGACGTGTGACGTGCGTCCATCACAGCCTGCAGAGTCTCCAGAAGGCGGGAATTTCAAATGCAGCCGCCAAACAATATCCCTGCTCAGGCGGGCGGCTCTCCTCCCTCTCCTCCTTGGCATGGCAGCTCCTCTCCTCCTCCACGGCATGGCAGCTCCTCTCCTCCTTCTCGGCATGGCAGCTCCTCTCCTCTCTGACAGTGACGAGTGACTAAATGCCTGCTCCCTGCTGCGAACGCACACCACGGCTGAGCTCAGGTAAGTCAGTGTGTGTATTTATGCCATTGTCAGTAGGTCAGTGTGTGTTAAGGTCATGCAGGTCAGTGTATGTAGGTCAGATAGGTCAGTGCAGGTAGGTCAGTGGTCAGCATTGATGGGCACTGGTAAGTTACACAACCCCACCGCCCAGCTCACAGATGGGAGAGGAGAGAGAAGATCTACTCCCTCTACTCCTCCCCCCCCCGTTTGAAGCCCAGCAGCCAAATGATCAGTGGCTGCTGGTGTTTTTTTGTTTGGGGGGTGGCAAACCACCGAACCCCCCAGGGGCAACTCAAAAACTCAAACTCCCTCATTCCACCCCCCCCGGGGCAATTAAAAAATTCAAACCCCCCCATTCCCCATCCCCCCGGGAAGTGTGAAGCCCAGCAGCCAAATGATCAGTGGCTGCTGGTGTTTTTTTGTTTGGGGGGAGGCAAACCACCGAACCCCCCAGGGGCAACTCAAAAACTCAAACTCCCTCATTCCACCCCCCCCCCGGGGGAACTAAAAAATTCAAACCCTTCCCATTCCCCATCCCCCCGGGAAGTGTGAAGCCCAGCAGCCGAATGATCAGTTGCGGCTGTTTTTTTTTTTCCGCCGGACTAAAATCCAAATACAAACACGCATGCTCTGAACCAATGCTAAACATCAGACAATAGCAGAAGTTGCCCACAGGGTGGCGTTAAAGAGCTGGAAAACCATGTGATTTGGTGTTTGTTAGCTGAAAATGTTCTGCCGTCTGTATGCCCTTCGGACAAAAAATCCACGGATTTGTACGATGGAAGTCCGATCGCGTACGAGGCTTTAGTCTGTGTTTTTTTCATACAGCTTGGTTAGTTAGGAGAACCGCACTTCATGGTGGTGACTAGTGTTGCTCACGAATATTCGCATTGCGAATATTCGACTCGAATATAGCATATTCGAGAAATCGCGCTATATTTCGAATTTCGCGGTGAATATTCGCAATTCCGAATATTCGCATTTTTTCAATTTGATTTTTAAAACAGATCACATCCTATCGACGTCTAAAAGCATTGCTGGTATGATTAGAGACCCTGGGCCGAGTAGCTAAGCTGAGGCGATCCTATTATGTTGCCAAATTGAAAAAAAAAAAATTGCGATTTTTCGCTATTGCGAATGCGAAAATGATTGCGAATTTTCGATAACTGTGGTAGGAGAACTCTGATTGTCTCTGATGCAAAAGGGGGGGGCTTTGTGTATGTGTATGTGTATGTTATGAATATTTGTATGTTTGATATTATTATTTTTTGTAAGAAGGAAAAAATTGCGCATACCTTAAAAAAGGGGAGAATACAGCAGCAACTCAAAAATGTTATACAACATAAATTAATACAAGACAGAAAATGGAGTCGCTCTACAAGAATAAAAAATATGTCTAGTGACAAGACATGTGGGCAAATTATAAAATAAGCAAGCGCAAATAACTTGTGAAATACACAGTGAAACAAATATATAAAGAAATATAGTCCCAATAATAGAAAAATAATCTTTCATAAAAATGTCTTTGATATGTGAAGTGAAAAAAAGTCCAAAGCATGCAGCATGAACGTGTTCAATCTTCAAGGTGTTTGATTGACAAACGGCTGTGACAGATGGATAGAGTAAAGAATCACCACCAATGCAAAACACTTTTTATTTTCTATTGTAAAATATCAAGAATATTCTGAGCCAATCAGAGTGCTCCTTCCGCATTTGCCGAATATTCGCAATTATTTTGTATTGTAAAATATCAAGAATATTCTGAGCCAATCAGAGTGCTCCTTCTGCATTTGCCGAATATTCGCAATTATTTTGTATTGTAAAATATCAAGAATATTCTGAGCCAATCAGAGTGCTCCTTCTGCATTTGCCGAATATTCGCAATTATTTTGTATTGTAAAATATCAAGAATATTCTGAGCCAATCAGAGTGCTCCTTCCGCATTTGCCGAATATTCGCAATTATTTTGTATTGTAAAATATCACGAATATTCTGAGCCAATCAGAGTGCTCCTACAGCATTTCTCGAAATTGCGCAATAAATATCGCATTCGCATGTTGCGATATTTCGATAAAATATCACGAATATTCTGAGCCAATCAGAGCGCTCCTCCAGCATTTCTCGAAATTGCGCAATAAATATCGCATTCGCATGTTGCGATATTTCGATAAAATATCACGAATATTCTGAGCCAGAGTGCTCCTACCGCAGTTATCAAAAAATCGCAATTATTTTCGCATTCGCAATAGCGAAAAATCGCAATCATTTACTTTCGATAAAATATCACGAATATTCGAATTTAGCGAATATATCTCGAATATTCGAATATATATTCGAGATATATCGCGAAATCGAATATGGCATATTCTGCTCAACACTAGTGGTGACGGGTTGGTGGACCTTTGTTGGTATAACGAGAGGCAGATTACATCTTTATTCTCTCTATTTCAGCCATTCCCAGGTTTTTTCCTCTCTCTTTTATCTTGGATTAGTAGATATTAAAGGATATCAGGACCCGGGTTATAAATACAGAGATAATTAAATTCTTTTCACACGTTCACTTCTCAGCCTGGTACCCCACTATGAGCGATCATCTAATCCTCCGCTTACCTCCTGCCAGGAGCCGCTTGCAGGGTGACAAGCAGAGACTATGGAAGCGAAATGATTAATAAGCAATGTCTTCTCTCATCCCTTCTCTAACATAACCACCATTGTGAGATTCCTGATAACTGCTCATTAACCTCATCACAGCCAATGACCCTCCGCCTCATACATACAGTCTGGCGGCAGTCTCTGCTACTCCTAGTGACAAATTAATTGGCTAATGCGTTCTGTGTCATCTCCTGTTTGATGTCATATAGACTAGCACTGCGACGTGAATAAAGAGGGGAAGTCAACGTACTAGTGGGACTGTTAGGGGAAAAAAAGATTAAATATAGAGCCACTGGGATGCCATTAAAGTTCATGTGCGTGTAAAGGCAGGTGTCCCAATACTTTTGACAATATAGTATATATATATATATATATATATGGCTCTATATTTAAGTATTTTATTTTCTAACAATCCCACTCTTCCCAGAAGAGTTAAAACTGTTATAGCTGCAAAGAGTTGGCCAACTCAATATTGAACCCTACAGACTAAGACTGGGATGCCATTAAAGGTGTCAATATACTTTTGACAATATATATATATATATATATATATATATATATATATATATATTATATATATATATATATATATATATATATATATATATATTTAAGCTATTTTTTTTTTCTAAGGCCCCGTACACACGAGAGGATCGATCCGCTGAAATTGATCCGCGGATCGGTTTCAGCGGATAGATCCGCTGGTGTGTACGATCCAGCGGATATTTATCCGCAGATATATTTCGGGCCGACCGATTTCCAGCGGATAAAAATTTCTTAGCATGCTAAGAAATCTATCCGCTGGAATCGGCTCCAGCGGATCGATCCGGCGGTCTGTACAGACTCACCGGATCGATCCATCCGAACGCATCCCTCGCATGCGTCGGAATGATTCGACGCATTCGTGGAATTCCTTATATGACAGCATCGGGCACGTCGCCGCGGTAACGGCGCGACACGTCATCGCGATGGGAATTCGGCGCGGATTTCGATCCGATGGTGTATACACTCCATCGGATCAAAATCCTCAGAGGATTTATCCGCGGAAACGGTCCGGAGGACCGTATCCGCGGATAAATCCTCTCGTGTGTACTAGGCATAACAGTCCCACTTCCCAGAAGAGTTAAAGCTGTTATAGCTGCAAATGGCGGGCCAACTCAACCCTACTGAACCCTACAGACTAAGACTGGGAGGCCATTAAAGTTCATGTGCGTGTAAAGGCAGGCGTCCCAATACTTTTGACAATATAGGGTATATATTTGTATATATCTCTATCTATCTATCTATCTATCTATCTATCTATCTATCTATCTATCTATCTATCTATCTATCTATCTATCTATCTATCTATCTATCTATCTATCTATCTATATATATATATATATATTTGAGTCATTTTTTTTCTAACAGTCCCACTCTTCCCAGAAGAGTTAAAGCTGTTATAGCTGCAAAGAGCGGGCCAACTCAACCCTACTGAACCCTACGGACTAAGGGGTAGATCCACAAAGAAATTACGCCGGCGTATCTATTGATACCCCGGCGTAATTTCAAAATTCCCGCGTCATATCTTTGTTTTGAATCCTCGAAACAAGATATGACGGCATCTCGGCTAGATCCGACAGGCGTACGTCTTCGTACGCCATCGGATCTAAGATGCAATTTTCCGTCGCCCGCTAGGTGGCGTTCCCGTCGTAATCCGCGTCGAGTATGCAAATGAGCTATTTATGGTGATCTACGAACGTACGTCGGCCCGTCGCTTTTTTTTTCCTTTGTTTGCGTTCGGCTTTTTCCGGCGTATAGTTAAAGCTGCTGTTCTGAGGCGTACTCAATGTTAAGTATGGCCGTCCTTCCTGCATACAATTTTGTATTTTTTACGTCGTTTGCGTAAGTCGTTCGCGAATAGGAATTTGCGTAGAATGACGTCACCGTCGTAAGCATTGGCGGGTTCCGGTTTAATTTCGAGCATGCGCACTGGGATACCCCCAGGGACGGAGCATGCGCAGTTCCAAAAAAAACGTAATTTACGTCGGGTCACGACGTATTAACATAAAACACGCCCCCATTAGATCCATTTGAATTCCGCGCCCTTACGCAGCGAGGGATACACTACGCCGCCGTAACTTACGGCGCAAATTCGTTGAGGATTCAAACAAAAGCAAAGTAAGTTTCAGCGGCGTAGCGTATCTTACATACGCTGCGCCTATGGACTAAGACTGAGCTCGCATGGTGATGAGTCCTTGCGGGCGCGCTCCCGTGATACAGCGAGCGGCCATAGCCGCTCACTGTATCACTCGGCCCCGCCAATTGCTGCGTTGCTCTCAATCCATCCGCTCTAGCCAATCAGCGGCCAGGCTGAGCGGCGAAGAGGATCTCGGGACCGAGCGTGGGATCTTCGACGGGTCAGGTAAGTATAACGGGGGCTGGGGGGGGGGGGGGGATTCATCATCAGATGTTTTTTCACCTTAATGCGTAGATTGCATTAAGGTGAAACATCGCTGCCATTACTTGTAAAAAAAATGTAATAAAAATGCTTTACATCTATCCCCCTATTTTGTGAACGCTATGGGCCAGATTCACAGAAGAGATACGACGGCGTATCTCCTGATACGCCGTCGTATCTCTGTGTTCCGGCCGTCCTAACTATGCGGCTGATTCATAGAATCAGTTACGCATAGCTAGCCCTAAGATCCGACAGGTGTAATTGAATTACTCTGTCGGATCTTAAGGATGCAATTCTAGGCCGGCCGCTAGGTGGCGAGGCCATTGCGGTCGGCGTAGAATATGCAAATGACTAGTTACAGCGATCCACGAACAACCCGCGCATTCGTCGCAATCCCGTACGTCGTCGCTAGTCATTTTTTCCCTGTCGCAAAGTTACACCTGCTTTAACATGGCTTATCTTTAGATCAGCCATGTTAAAGTATGGCCGTCGTTCCCGCGTCGAATTTCGAATTTTTTTTTTTGCGTAAGACGTCCGTGACGCACGTCGCATTTAAAAAAACGTCGGGGCACCGTAATTTCGCGCAATGCACGTCGGGAAATTTCCTAACGGAGCATGCGCAGAACGTTCGGCGCGGGAACGCGCCTAATTTAAATGGTGCCCGCCCCATTTGAATTAGGCGGGCTTGCGCCGAGCAGAATTACGTTACACCGCCACAAGTTTACAGGTAAGAGCTTTGTGAACCAGGCACTTACGCTGTAAACCTGCGGCGGTGTAACGTAAATGGGATACGTTACGCTGCCGCAGCGCAACATATTTCTTTCTGAATCTGGCCCCATAACTTTTGTGCAAACCAATCAACATACGCTTATTGCGATTTTTTTTTTTTACCAAAAATATGTAAAAAAATACGTATCGGCCTAAACTGAGGGAAAAAATATTTTTTATATATTTTTGGGGGATATTTATTATAGCAAAAAGTAGAAAACGTTGCTTTTTTTTTCAAAATTGTCGCTCTTTTTTTGTTTATAGCGCAAACAATAAAAAAAACGCAGAGGTGATCAAATACCACCAAAAGAAAGCTCTATTTGTCGGGAAAAAATGACGTCAATTATGTTTGGGAGCCACGTCGCGCAATTGTCAGTTAAAGCGACGCAGTGCCGAATCGCAAAAACATGCTCTGGTCAGGAAGGGGGGGGGGGGGGGGTAAATTCTTCCCGGGGCTGAAGTGGTTAAGCGAGAGAATTTGAAAACGTCTCTGCAGTGACAAGTTCACTTTAACAACAGACTAACCCGCCGATAGAGAGGAAATCCGCCTCCTCATATTCTGTATCTTCAGTAAGTTACTTTGGGATTCAGTAAATGACTCAGAAAGAGGTTTTTGAATCCCGGCGCTCGCAAAACCCAATCAGGTTTGTGAATCCTTATTAAATTCCTCGGCCAGGATTTTTTGTTCACAGAAACTTTTTTTTTTTTTTCTTCCAAAATTGTACTGTTACATTTTATGGGACCAATGCCAATAATCCTTAGTTGTGTTTTTTTTTTAGAGCGATTTTTTGGGGCTGTAAATATTTATCCCTCCCCCTCCCGAATCTTCCGACTGTTACTAGATAAAATTCCTGAATTGTAAAGAATACAACAAAGAGCGCGCTCAGAGGAGTGAACTCTGTGCTTTACCTGTACTATATGTGCTCTGGTGGGGGTCCGTTAGATCCTTAGCTCTGGCAGAAGTACATTGGATCCTTGGTAACTCTGCTCTGGCGGGGGTACATTGGATCCTTGCACGCAGAAGCGAACACACACGTAAGTTCCGCCCACATATGTAAACGCTGTTTAAACCACACATGTGAGGTATCGCCGCATGCGTTAGAGCGCCAGCAACAATTCTCGCACTAGACCTCCTCTAACTCTAAACTGGTAACCTGTAAAAAGTTTCAAAGCTTCGCCTATGGAGATTTTTAAGTACCGAAGTTTGGTGCCATTCCATGAGTGTGCGCAATTTTAAAGCATGACATGTTAGGTATCTATTTACTCGGCGTAACATCATCTTTCACATTATACAAACAAATTGGGCTAACTTTACTGTTTTGTTATTTTTTTAATTCATGAAACCATTGTTTTCCCCCAAAAAAAGGCGTTTGAAAAATTATTGCGCAAATACCGTGCAAGATAAAAAGTTGCAATGACCGTCGGTTTATTCCCTAGGGCAGGGATATGCAATTAGCGGACCTCCAGATGTTGCAAAACTACAATTCCCATCATGCCTCTGCCTTTGGGTGTCATGCTTGTGGCTGTCAGAGTCTTGCTATGCCTCATGGGAGTTGTAGTTCTGCAACAGCTGGAGGTCCGCTAATTGCATATCCCTGCCCTAGGGTGTCTGCTAAAAAAAACATACATAATGTTTGGGGGTTCTGCGTAATTTTCTAGCAAAAGAATGATGATTTGTACATGTAGGAGAGAAGCGCCAGAATAGGCCCGGTATTGAGGTGGGTATAAAAGCCCGGCATTGAAGTGGTTAAGAGAGCTGATCACATTGGCCTCAGTACAATGTAGGAGACGGGCAGGGCCGATCCTAGGGTCACAGACACCCGGGTGCAGAAATATTTCTTGTGCCCCTACATGGGCGTGGTCATCTTACTTACTCCTCCCCTTTACAAATGTGTCCCCCTTCAGAGCCCCCACAGCAGTCGTCCCCCATCAGAGCCCCCCACAGCAGGTGTCCCCCATCAGAGCCCCCTTACAGCAGGTGTCCCCATCAGAGCCCCCCACATCAGGTGTCCCCCATCAGAGCCCCCCACATCAGGTGTCCCCATAGATCAGTACCAATAGATCCCTGTAGCTCGGGCACGCTGGGAGCAGAAGCACATTACAGGGGGTCTTTGGTTACTAGGAAGGTGGCACTCGGAGAGCATTTCTGGGAGTGTACGGGATGATTGGCAGCAAACTATAGCCAACCCAGAAGCCTCTCATCACACCGCCTATGGGAAAGAGCCGACACACGCAGAGGGGGCGGGGAAGACAGGAGACTGCTCCATGTGCACTGAACTGGATTTATTGGTGGAGCCTAGTACCGGAACGTGTTCCGGTACTAGGCTCCGCTGCGGTACCCAACCCGGATTCCGGAAGGTATGCGCTCTTGTCAGTTGCCAGTGGAGAGAGCAATCGGGATGGGGAACCGCAGCACCCGCTACAGGCGCTCCGCCTCTGGACACAGACAAGGAGGAGGGAGAGGAGCACTTTGGTGCTTCGGCGCCCCCACCTCTGCGGCGCCTGGGTGCGGAGCACCCCGTGCACCCTGCCTAGGATCGGCCCTGGAGACGGGCCGACTTCTGCTGGGGCTCCTGCTATTGTGAGAAGGTGTCCTGTGTTTATACTTATGATAATGTATCATCTACTGTGCGCAGCAAAAGTGGTCAAAAGTCAGTCCTTGAGCCAAGTTTTTGTAATAAAAAAAAAAAAGACATAAGAAAGAAATCCGCTTTAGTCTACTTTACAAAGTTGGACTTCCACTACAAAGACAAAGTTTCCGGAGATAAAAAAAAAGCAATATTGCCGTTAATAAAAAAAAGAAAAAAAAGTGATATATAAGATATAAAGTATCGCTTTTCATCCAAAAGTTCTATCAAAATAAATTTGATCTGAAACATCAGAAAGGGCCGAAGCAGGAGAGAGTTTTTACGGCGCGGCGTCTCCTTCGCTCCGCATTACGTATCATCTTCATATTTTGTTTTTCTTCCGACACTTTTATGTCTTGTCTTTCGGTTGAAGTCGCTGACCTCGGAAACCCAGCTGGCGGTCTGTTTTCTCTGAATGCGCTAATGTATTTATCCTCAGCTTCGATTTCACAGCCGACGACTGTAAAGTAAAATAGATGTACGTAGGACGGCGAGTTGTTGGCCCTTCTTCGTTTTTCAGAAGTAACTCAACACTGACTGCGGCTGAGATTCGGCCCGGTTGCCCGGTGACTGGCTCCACGGCGCGCTGTAATGAGACATCGGGATGTCGCTGGGAGCAGACACCGAGGCTCCCTGATGTTTTAATTTTTGATTTCATTTTTTGATAATGCCGGGGGCTGAAGCTCCTTTGTCTGAGACAGGCAAGAAAGCCTAAGTATAAGCCGGCAGAAGCAAAGGGGGGGGGGGGGGGGACTGACGTCTGTTTGCTTTTTTTTTTTTTATTATTCTTTTCTACTGTAACCTGGAATGTAAAATCCCCCCCCCCCCTCCGCCGCTTTATCCCGTGTTTTAAGTTCAGTCGATGAAGCGCCGCGGGAGGCTTTCACGTTAAAATCAGGGGGGAGGGGGAAAAAATGCTAAAAGGAGTTCAAATGAGTCTTATTTTTTTTTTTTTTTTCCCCTCTCCTGGCTGCTTTGCGGTGGAACCTGACAACACGAGATAAGATTTGAGCGTTTAACAAAGCTGGCCGTTCGTAAGCCGTTCCCGCTGTTCGTATTTTGAATTGGGTTTATTTTATTTTTTTGTAATAGTAATAATAATCATCCTCGTCGTTGGTCATCGTCTCAGCCGTAGTGGGAGCTTTTGGTGCAATCCAAAAAAAAAAAAAAAAAGATTGCGATGGAATCTCCATCCACTGGTTACATAGTTACATACAGGCCCGGACTGGCCATAGGGCATACCGGGCATATGCCCCGTGGGCCGCATCGGCCCGTGGGCCGCATGTCACGACTCCCCCAAGTATAACTGTTAGGGGGGTGTCTGTGTAATGTAAAGGGGTCTAGAGGTGTCCCATAGTTGCCACATATAGCCCTTTGGGCTTACCTGGGTGAGTCATGCTTTTCTTTTTCAAATATACTCCTCAAACAAACTGTATTATCTGTAGCTTCGCTACCAGTGGCGGCTGGTGTTCAATTTTTTTTGGGGGGGGGGGCGCAAACAAACGAAAAACAAAACAAAACAATTGCAGCCTCACTGTGCCCATCAAACGCAGCCACTGTGCCCATCAATTGTCGCCACTGTGCCATCAGTTGTCGCCACTGTGCCATGCCATCAAATGCAGCCACTGTGCCATCAATTGTCGTCACTGTGCCATGCCATCCATTGTCGTCACTGTGCCATGCCATCCATTGTTGCCACTGTGACAAGCCATCAATTGTTGCCACTGTGCCCATCTATTGTCGCCACTGTGCCATGCCATCCATAAATTAGCCTCAGAACCCGTGTAATTCATATGTGTTCGGTTTTTAAGGGATGAGGTGGCAACTCTACGTACATATCACCTCACAAAACCGATTGGGGTATTTAGGCCGATACGTATTCTTCTACATGTTTTTGGTGGAAAAAAAACAAAATAAGCGTTTATTAATTGGTTTGCGCAAAAGTTATAGCGTCTACAAAATAGTAGTTTTATGGCATTTTTATTAATATTTTTTTTTTACTAGTAATGGCGGCGATCAGCGATTTTTATCGTGACTGCGACATTATGGCGGACACATCCGACACTTTTGCCGCTATTTTGGGACCAATGTCAATTATACAGGGGGGGCGCAAACAAATGAAAAAAAACCATCAATTGCAGCCTCACTGTGCCCATAAAACGCAGCCACTGTGCTCCATCAATTGTCGCCACTGTGCCATCAATTGTCAACAATGTGCCATGCCATCAATTGTCACCACTATGCCATGCCATCAATTGTCACCACTGTGCCATGCCATTAATTGTCACCACTGTGCCATGCCATCAATTGTCACCATTGTGCCATGCCATCAATTGTCACCACTGTGGGGATTCCTCATCTTTGCCACCCTATATGTATGTCCCCCCCCAGTTCATTACCAGACCCTTTGGGTCTGATATGAATATTAAGGGGAACCCCAAACCAAAATATAAAAAAAAAAAAATGCGTGGGGGTCCCCCCAAAGTTCATACCAAGCTATTCAGGTCTGGTATGGATATTAAGGGGAACCCTACACCAATTTTTTATTTTTTTAATGGGGTAGGGATCCCCCTTAATATCCATAGCAGACCCTTCAGGTCTGCTATGAATTTTAAGGGGAACCTCACTCGTGGGGTTCCCCCCAAAAATCCACTGTGCCATCAAATGCAGCCACTGTGCCATCAATTGTCGCCACTGTGCCATGCCATCAATTGTCACCACTGTGCCATGCCATCAATTGTCACCACCGTGCCATGCCATCAATTGTCACCACCGTGCCATGCCATCAATTGCCCCCAGTTTGCCCCCACAAAAAACGCCAGTTTGCAACCCCCCCCCCCCCCCCGCCCGGTACTTACCTTTCTCGGGTCAGCCATCCTCCTCCAGACCTCCACGCTCCCTCAATGTCTTCTCCCGCCCTCGATGTCGCTTCAGCCAATCAGGTTACCGGTAACCAGACCCGGTGAACCTGATTGGCTGAGAGGCGTGTGGCTGTGCGTTTTCCGTCCATAGTATTAAATGTTTTTTTTAATATATATATTATTTTTCTTTTTCTCTTTCTCAATTTCAGGCGGCAGCACCCCCCCCCCCGGTTCTCTGCTCCAGGGGGCCTGAAGCTGTGTAAGGGGCCCCATAATTCCTGATGGTGGCCCTGAATGTATGTATTGATTGATGGGTGCAGGAGAGAGAGGGGACGGCGCTCCTGCGCCTACTATGGACGCACCGCCACTGCTTAAATAAGAACGTCATGGGAGAGTTCAAGGTTCAGGCAGTCGGCAAGCAGGAAATCGTACAATCAGATCGTATTATGGGTGACCGGCTTCATTCACATGACAGCCTGTACTACAGGACAAACTAACATTTCCCCATAAATCACTTTTTTTTTTTTTACATTTGCTTGCAAAACCACGAGCAAAGACGCAAACTTACACAGCGGTAAGGAGATTGGAGGGCAATTTGTGCACTATCGCTCCTGCTTCCATGTGCAAATTTTTATCTTCCATATCCAAAAGTTTCCCCTGACGAATGTGAGCGCTCGTTAAAACTTGATGGAGGGACAGTCCTGTTTCTCGTCGCACTGTGACAGCGGCGGTAACTAGCTGAGCAGCACAAAAAAATTTGCCACAGCCGGTAAAGCCACATTCCTACCTGGAAGGACCTGTCAGTCTGCCGCCATGCAATTCTCCCGCTAACAAAACAGCAGCCGCCGCCGCGTCCAACTCTTCATTTGTGAATCAGAAGGTGATCTAAGGACCCGCTACACATTACCGGAAAACACGGCCTCTCTTCTCCCCATCATCTGTCACCGGGAAACCCATCTCGGCTGCTTACGTGTGCCATGTTTTGTGTCAGTAATAACCAAGGAGTTGCGCGTCAGCAGAAAACCAACAAGAATTTGTTATTGTGTATTAAAACGGCGCACAATTGTCTGTTAAATTTAGATATGAAATGCAATTTTTTTTTCTCGGATGTTTCCCCTATTCTGCCTAGTGACACTGTCACTGATGGCTGTTCCCCGTGATCGGGAACGATCATCAGTGACGTGTCACGTGTAGCCACACCCCCTAACAGTAAGAATCACTTCCTAGGGAACACTTAAAGGGACCAGGGATGTATTGAGGTTTTGTGCTGCCCTAGGCCTGACTAAACTCATGCACCCCCTAATTTAAAAATGACCCACCCCTTCCTGTCAAGGCCACACCCCTTGCGGTTTAAGACCCACCCTGAAATTTTCAAGTGGGGACACTAGTTCTGATGGCCTGGGGGGGGGGGGCAATGGATTCCCTTAATTTTCATAGATTTCCTCTCAATTCCTGTTGTTTGGCTATGGGACAGAAAGTGAAGGGAAATATCTGCAATGGGACAGGGATGGTAAAAAATTTAAAGCGACGCCCCCCCCCCCACAGTTGTAGAATGCCAACCGCCCACATACTGGAAGCAGTGCCTAACAGTGTAGTGCAAGCCGGCGGGGACACTGTCTGTGCTGCCACACTGCAAAGTGCTGCCCTAGGCCTGGGCCTTGTTGGGCACTTCTTGTGCTAATAGCGCGGTTTTGGATCCAGGATTGGTCATGGCGCGGGGGAGGGGGGATAAGCTTTTTTTGGCTGGGCGGTGGGGGGTAAGCTCACTTGCTGGTTGCTGCCTGGCTTACCATTGCCCATCAATTTTCCATTACACTGACTACCTGACATACATACACCACCTACCTGACATACATACACCACCTACCCACCTGACCTACATACACTCACCTACCTACCTGACATACATACACCTACCTGACTTTGCATTTTACATTTACATTTACTTTACTTTACTGCCTGTTGGACCTAGTGGCCTTTTTACCTTGCTATCACACGATCACTCCTCCGCTTGGCCTGATCTCTCCCGATCGATGCGTGAGCCGCCCCTCCCGAGCTCAGAGTGAGGATCATCTCAGTGATGTGGCCCGTGGCGCGGTATTGTAATTCCCGCTTTCTGGAGCTTCGGGCGCCTATGATGGACGTCACACGATCCCGGAATTGGATCAGTGGGACGTCCATCATAGGCGTTGGGCTCCAGAAGACGGGACCAGCCTGCTATCACACTTGGCAGGACTCGGCCACAATCGGCACGGTGGCACTTGGTCTCGGCATGGCGGCACTCGGGATCAGAACGGTCCCGGTGCTCGCTGCTCGGGGCTAACAACGGCTAGCTAAATGCCTGGGACTCTGGGCTTTACGGGGACCCATTCGGGGCTCCAGCCCCCTAAGCCCGGACCTAACAACGCCCCTGGCTAATAGGAGGAGAGAGCAGAGTGAAAGAGAGAAATCAGCTAATCCCTGTGCTGCTTCTTCTTTCACTGTCCAGTCACAGGCTGGGGGGCTCGTCCGGGATGACCCGGGCTTGGGGAAAGGGGTTTGAATGATGCTGGACATCAGACTGAGCCCATCTAGTAGGAGAAATCCTGCAAGTTCCAGTCTTTGAATTGAAGGTGAATATTGCAGCAAAAGCTGGTTCTGTTTTCTTAACCACTTCAATACCGGCCCATAGTCATTTGACGTCCACAGATGGGATCTCCCATCCTGGGTGGACGTCATATGATGTCCTGGGCTTTGTGGGGGAATATCTGAGTGATGGCTGCAGCTAGAGGCATCATTCAGATATCCTTCTCTTCTGCCGGCGATTCTGTGCAACATAAGAATGATCATATCGGCAGTTCCACTGCTTAAACATTCTTATATGCGACGGGAGGGGACATCCCCCCTCCCGCCGCCATCCGGTACTTCTCCGGGCTCTCCCGTGCCATCGGGGGGCCCGGAGAAAAAAATCCTTTGGCGCAGGCAGGAAGCATAGAGATGACTGGATGACCAGTCATCTCTTTGACCGTCGGAGGCCCGGGCGCGATTTGATGACGTCACACCCCAGGTACCCGTAAGTAAACAAAAACGCGATTGCGGCTAGTAAGCAACACTAATCATGATATCGGTGACATTTTTTCCACCGATCTCATGCTTTCCAGCCCGGACCCCGCATCTCTCCATAAAGAGGACCTGTCACACACATTTCCTATTACAAGGGATGTTTACATTCCTTGTAATAGGAATAAAAGTGATAAAAAAATTTTTTAAAAAAAGTTTAAAAAAATAAAGTAAAAAAAAAAAAGAATAAAAAAATAAAAATTATATCGCCCCTGCCCCCGGTAGATCACACGCAGAAGCGAGCGCACACGTAAGTCCCGCCAACATATGTAAACGCCGTTTAAACCACATATGTGAGGTATCGCCGCGTGCGTTAGAGTGCCAGCAACAATTCTAGCACTAGACCTCCTCTGTAAATCTAAATGGTTACCCTTTAAAAATGTTCAAAGCGTTGCCTATGGTGATTTTTAAGTACCGAAGTTTGGCACCATTCCATAAGCGAGCGCAATTTTAGAGCGTGACGTGTTAGGTATCTATTTACTCGGCGTAACATCATCTTTCATACTTTACAAAAAAATTGGGCTAACTTTACTGTTTTGTTATTTTTTTTAATTCATGAAACAATTTTTTTCCAAAAAAAAGCCATTTGAAAAATGATTGCGCAAATACCGTGCAAGATCAAACGTTGCAATGACCGTCGTTTAATTCCCTAGAGTGTCTGCTAAAAAAAAAACCATATATAACGTTTGGGGGCTCTGCATAATTTTCTAGCAAAAGAATGATGATTTGTACATGTAGGAGAGAAGTGCCAGAATAGGCAGAGGCGGTAAAGCCCGGCACTGACGTGGTTAATAGTTTTTAATTTTTTATTTTATTTTTTTTAAATTAAATTTTAATAATTAAAACTTTGTCTGTAAGCTTCGCTTTAATGAAAGTAGAGTTTTCCTTTAATGATGATTGGCCCGTGTACAACTTTATCTCGGTATGACAGTCTGTGGGAAAACTGTTTATTTTATTCTCTTATGTTTATTTTTTATTTTTTTCCTTCCTGTAGAATAAAATCCGAGACTTTTCTGGGTTTATAGTAAATTCCAGCAAGAATACATTCTATCTCCTCTACAAAGAGAGGGATTTAGACTTTTCTCTACAAAAGGCGAACGATCCACAGATTGATTTGATTTAATCGGTTTTATGAAATTCATATGACTTTATCCATACGAGGGGGGGGGGGGGGGGAATATGTTTAAATCCTTTGAAATGAGGGCACTCATGTACATCTCGGTGTGTCTGCAATATTTGTACTTGGTGGAAAGATATTAAATCCCGAAATATGCATATGTAATGCAAATATAAGATGGATTTACATGGGATTCTACGAATATTGCAATAAAATAAGACTTAGACTGTTCCAGAAAACCGCTGTACAAGACTGCAGTGGTCGTGTAACAGATGTTGTTGCACTTGTGAAAGGGTGGAGGATTGGCTATGTGTCCATGCCAACGCCAACGGTGCCAGGTCACATGGGATAACATGGAGCTGAGGACTGAATAGTACTCCTCCTCAAAGGGACCATCTGCCCTATCACGGAGGTGCCCTCTGACACAACTGTTTTACTTTGAAAAGGACCACTCTACAACCTTACCAAAAGTGCATGAATTCATTCCCAACATGTTACATTATACAGCAAAAGTATCATTTTATAAAAAGGCTCCACTATGTTCATAGGCGTGCGCACAGGGTGTGCCGGAGGTGCCTGGGCACTCCCTAATAACCCCCTGCGGTGCTGATTCCCTCTGCTTCCTGGTTCTCCCCTCCTGCAGTGCTGAGCCGATTCCCTCCGCTTCCTTCCCCCCTGCGGTGCCGATTCCCTCTGCTTCCTGGCTCCCCCCCCCCTGCAGTGCTGATTCCCTCTGCTTCATGGCTCCCCCCCTCTGCAGTGCTGATTCCCTCTGCTTCCTGGCTCACCCCCTGCAGTGCTGATTCCCTCTGCTTCCTGGCTCCCCCCCCTGCAGTGCTGATTCCCTCTGCTTCCTGGCTCACCCCTGCAGTGCTGATTCCCTCTGCTTCCTGCCCCCCCTGCAGTGCTGATTTCCCCTGCTTCCTGGCTCCCCCCCTGCAGTGCTGATTCCCTCTGCATCCTGGCTCCCCCCTGGGGTGCTGATTCCCCTTGCTTCCTGCCCCCCCTGCAGTGCTAATTCTCTCTGCTTCCTGGCACCCCCCTGCGATGCTAATTCCCTCTTCTTCCTGGCTCCCCCCTGCAGTGCTGAGCTGATTGCCTCTGCTTCCTGCCCCCCCCTGCAGTGCTGATTTCCTCAGCTTCCTGGAACCCCTCCCCCTGCAGTGCTGAATCCCTCTACTTCCTGGCTCCCCCCTGCAGTGCTGCCAGCTTCCCCCTCTCCTTTCCCGCCAGCTGCTGTGGGGGATGTTTCAGCATAAAGAGCCCCACTCTTCATGCTGAAACATCCCTGGCAGTAGCTGGCGGGAGAGACGAGGGACCCAGAATAAATATTACATTTTTCTGGCCATTCCTTTTCTAAAAGAACACAGTAAATGATCTCTACTAATTGCTCCTGTGTTCATTCTTAAAGCAGAAGTAAACCCATCCATAAAACTGCTTCATTTCCAGCACATGGCGGAAATGTAACACTCCCATTGGTTGTTCTCTCAACCAAACTGTCAAACCATCCAATGGCTGGTGTCATAACTGATCACATGTGCAGCATCATGGCAGTTGTACAGTAGATTAAACAGAGGCCAAGATGGAAGCTTCCTTGGCTGTAAACGATTGGGGGGTTTACTTATACTTTAACTGAAGCATACTAAGCTATGTTTACTATGCCTCCGTTTGTGCATGAACAGGAAGCCTCTCAGCACAAAGAACTTCCCATTCATTCACTGTCCAGTGCAGCTGAGGCTGCAGAGAAAGGGACTGGAGAATCTCTGTCCTCAGTCCCTTTCTCTGTCTCAAAAGTGAGACATCAGGGTTCTGTTTAGACGAGGGGTCACCAAACTATGGCCCTCCAGTTGTTCGGGAACTACAATTCCCACCATGACTAGCCATGTCTGTGAATGTCAGAGTTTTACAATGCCTCATGGGACGTGTAGTTTCGCAAAACAGTTGGAGGGCCGTAGTTTGGAGATCCCTGGTCTAGTTCCTTGACATTTCACCAAAGCCTCTTAACAGGGATCCTAAAAAACGCACAGAACTATGTGGCGTTAAAAACTTGCAGTAACGCACAGAACTATGTGGCGTTAAACTTGCAGTAACGCAATTAAATATACAGCGTTAAGCTTGCAGTAACACACAGAACTATATGGTGTTAAACTTCCAGTAACGCACAGAACTATATAGCATTAAACTTTCAGTAACGCACAGGACTATATGGCGTTAAACTTCCAGTAACGCGCAGCACTCTATGTAGTGTTAAACTTGCAGTAACGCAATGAAATAAACAGCGTTAGGCTTGCAGTAACGCACAGAACTATATGGCGTTAAACTTGCAGTAACGCACAGAACTATATGGCGTTAAACTTGCAGTAACGCAATGAAATATACTGTGTTAAACTTGCAGTAATGCGCAGAACTATATTTTATTAAACTTGCAGTAACGCAATGAAATATACTGTGTTAAACTTGCAGTAACGCACAGAACTATATTTTATTAAACTTGCAGTAACGCAATGAAATATACTGTGTTAAACTTGCAGTAACGCACAGAACTATATGGCATTAAACTTGCAGTACTGCACAGACCTATATGGCGTTAAACTTGCAGTAACTCACAGAACTATATTTTATTAAACTTGCAGTAACGCAATGAAATATATGGTGTTAAACTTGCAGTAATGCACATAACTATATGGCAGCAAACTTGCAGTAACGCACATAACTATATGGCTTTAAACTTGCAGTAACGCAATGAAATATACGGCATTACATTTGCAGTAACGCACAGAACTATATGGCATTAAACTTGCAGTAACGCACAGAACTATATGGCATTAAACTTGCAGTAACGCAATGAAATATACGGCTTTAAACTTGCAGTAACGCACAGAACTATATGGCATTAAACTTGCAGTAACGCACAGAACTATATGGCATTAAACTTGCAGTAACGCAATGAAATATACGGCATTAAACTTGCAGTAACGCACAGAACTATATGGCATTAAACTTGCAGTAACGCAATCAAATATACAGAGTTAAACGGTCAATAAACTCACACTGACTGAATTATCCTTACATTCACACTAATGTAAAGATGAATGGTCACACTACACTCACACTGAACTGTCCCTAAATGCACACTAAACTGATATTCTCAACTAGTAATACGATCAGAATAGCACGCTGTCTAATAGCACTGAACAGAGCCCTGTTCTATCTCTCTCCACACCGCTATCACATTACAAATGCTATGGAAAAAATAATTTTAAGAGCAATGGGCCATGATTGGATACAGTCATCATGACAGCATCCAATCATGGCTCTGACAGTGCTTTTTGCCCTGATTGGGCAAAGCTTTCATTGCTTCAGCCAATCAGGGCCTTAAATGCAGTGTGCAGCGGCACAGTGAATTGTAATCGTTCGGCGGGCCAAACAAACGGTCGAACGACCCTATAATTATGTTGTTCGGAGAATTTCCGAACAGCCAATGTCCGGCCCGAACTCATGCTCAGGCCGAACTGTTCGCCCCCCATCCTTACTTACCAACATGCCCCCACCCAATTGGGTAGGTTACAACTGAATAACCTGTTACTTAATTATTGAACCTCCCAGTTCCCTGGTTTCTGTTTTCACCCTGTCACGTAGGCCCTGCATTAATTATTTAGTTATTTTGCTTGGTCTATCTGGAAGTAGAAATGATTCTTCTTAACAGAGCATATATGGTAAAAAAAAGTAGCTCTAACCATTCCCCAACTAAAGACAAAAAAAAATGCTTTGTTTACACTTTCCCATGAGTCTCAGCTTATTGTCTGAGTTGCTACCATCACTCGCAAAGTCTTCCTTTGAGATGCTTCTAACACACCAATTCATTGCTGCCATCACAGGACCCTCACTTTTGCCAGGGGGTCTCCTGGGGGGTAAATCATGTGTTTCCTACCAATGGAGCTTAACATGGTTCCATTGGTTCTCATCTTCTTCTCTGAACTTTAATGCAGTGTATGTGTCTGTAGATGGGGTGCAGCGTGTTGTGGCGGAAATAATTCTCCCAGTCAGTTGCAAGATAAAACTTGTATAGATGTAATGTAGTAATGGTCCGCAACAAACCCGGTGGGACTGCTACCCAGCTGGCCGCACTCACAGTTCCAATAACATAAAGAAGTAGGCTCCAGCCAAACCAACAGCATCTGTTGAGAGGAGGCAGAATGCAGCCTTGCCGTCTTGTGCCCAATCAGGAAGGTATCCAGAGTGATACGACCCTATGCTTCCCCCCTTTAGGAACCTTACCCTTTTCCTGTTCCAGTGGCTGTTAATTAGACTCTGCATCACCAAAGATGGCCACCAGAGTCACATGGGCAGCCAGAATTCAGTAACCAAGGTTGCCCCAGTGACTCAGGAAACCATTGAGGAACCATATTACTCATGACTTCCTCTCCTTCTGCTTTGCCGCTGTGTTTGAGCGCCACCTGCAGTGGAGACAGCAGAGTGCACCTGCCTACATGCCAGTCTACTTCTGTTCTTCTTTTGCTGTCGTTTCTTAGCCATCCACACATCCAATTAAGACTGGTTCTCTGGTTCTACTGTCATTAGGAATGAAGGAAGCACACACATAGACAAACATGAAGTTGCCGGCAAAGAGAACGTTACTGGAGCCATTCGGTATGCCAATTGCCAAATATATATGATAAATAGTTTCCATCGATGACCGAAGTCATGCTTCAGGTGAGATCCCCTGCCTCTCATCCACTCCATGTGATACCTGATCTCTGTTTTCCCCTAAGAGCCAGGGCCCATTAGCAATTTAGTAGCAGCTACAAACCTCTCTGCTTGTTTTATATGGCAATTTGTAGCTGGAATGAGAGATTCTGCTCCAGCTGACCACAACAGTTATCTGGTCAGCTATCTATCACTGGTCCATGGCCATCCACAGCAACTGCATTGGATAAAATGAGGATCTACGGAACATAAAAAAACTCCAAAGTTGATGCTGTGAAAAGTCAATTGCTACAAATTGTTTCGATTCTGTAGCTACTACAAATCACTGCTGCAAAATTGCCAGTTTGCCACAGGCTTAAAGTGATACTAAAGTATTGTCTTGTTTTTTTGTTTAAAAATAACAAACCTGTTATTCTTACCTGCTCGCGGTGTAGTGGTTTTCAACAGAGCAGCCCAGATCCTCCTTTTCTCGGGTCCATCTTCGGCACCCCTGACCCCTCCCTCCTGTTGAGTGCCCCTAGAGCAAGCAGCATGTTATGGGGGCACCCGAGCCAAGCTGCAGCTCCTTGTGTCCATTCAGACACAGAGCCACAGCCTGGTCCCACCCCATTTGTCTCCTCATTGGCTCATTGACTTTGATTGACAGTGGGGAGGAGCCAATGGTGCTTTGCTGCTGTCTCAGCCAATGTGGAGGTAGAGTCCCAGGCCTCTGAGTTCAGTGGCGGCCCGTAATGCAGAGCGCAGGGTCCGCCCCCATCCATGCATTCAGCCCCCTAATCTACATGTGGGGTTCCGGATGCATGGATTGCATTTTTTTTTTAAGTACATAATTAAAACTAGAGGCTCGAAAGCCCTGTACACATGATCGGTTTGTCCGATGAAAACAGACCAATGGACCGTTTTCATCGGACAAACCGATCGTGTGTGGGCCCCATGGATTTGTTTTCCATCGGTGAAAAAAAATAGAACATCTTTTACATTTTTCCTATGGATAAAAAACTGATAGAAAAAAATGATCGTCTGTTTGGAAGTCCATCTGTCAAAAATCCACGCATGCTCAGAAGCATTGAACTTCATTTTTTTTCAGCACATCGTAGTGTTTTACATCACCATGTTTTGGCACGGTCGGATTCTTGACTAATGCTGTGTGGGCAAGACTGATGAAAGTCAGCTTCATCGCATATCCTACGAAAAAATCCATCGGATTACATTCCATCAGATATCCGATCGTGTGTACGGGGCTTAACAGGCTTCAAAAAAGGGTGGGCTTCATGCGCACAGCACTGCACCCTGAGCACACCCACTTGTGTGACAATAGCAAATGAATATTCGCGATTGTCTTCCTGATTATCCTTATGGCCAATCAGCAAGCTGGTCCTGAGACCTGTCACCAAGATTGGCCCGAAAGGAGAGGCGATCCTATTGGTCGCCTAAGAGGAGGAGGGAGGAGACGCAGGGGAAGCCGCCGTGATGAATCAGGAGGAGACGCCGCCCGCTGCCCAGAGGAAACTCTGCCTGCAACCTAGATGGGGTAAGTGCAGGGCTGGTGACCGACTGACCTGGTGTCATGGATATGCAATAGTCTGGCAGCTTACCTGTTTCCATTTGTCCATTAAGAGGCCTGACTCTGTTCTGGTTACCTTCTTATCTCCTCTACTTCCTGTATGGCCCCACCCAGGCCATCCCAGGAAGTCTATATAAACTGTTGCACTACAGGCCTGCAGTGCTGTTCAACTGTGTTGCTTTGCTTAAGTTCCTGTCTGCAGTGTGCCACGTTTATCTCTCTGTGTACCGTTTTTGACTCGTCACTGACTTCTCCTGTTTGCCTGTGCCCTTGACCTTTTGCATGTCCCCCGGTTCCCCTTTCTGCCTGTTGCCCTGACCTCGGCTTACCCATCACTTCCATTTGTCTTGCTTGCTGCTTCCCCTCTCTCTCTGTGGAGCGTGACCTAGGGGATCCCAGGGGTCGCGACCTGAATCCAGCTGCGGCGAAGGCCATCCTCACCACTAGGGGCTCTGGTGAACACAAAGCTGGGTCTTGGACTCCGCGCCCTGGGCGATCTTGGGTTCATGCTTCCTCTCAGATAGCAGCAGTCGGCTATAGGGTTCACTACCCTGAGGTGCATCCCTGACCCTAACGGGGTGCACTTGTCACCTGGCCACAGGTGACGTGACACTGGAGTGGTGTGCCTGTGACATGACCGACCAAGGGAGGGGGTAATGGTGGCTGGATTGTTTGCCGCCCCCCAAAAAATATAGGAGGAGGAAGGAGGAGACGCAGCAAGAAGCCATCAATAGTCCCAAATCTCTGCTTTGCTTGACTTATATTCACAGTCCCGAATAAAGTTCTATATTTACATTTTTTTGTGAACACAGTTTTAAAGAGAAAAATAGGGAACATTTTCCATCCTTCATGGAATATTTTAGATCCTTCGCGAGCGCCTATCATCAGAATTCACCGCTGGCCCTTGAATTCCCCAGTCCGAGGCCGGCCATCGACTTCAAACAAAGTAATATCTCGCCTTTGATAGGAACTTAGCATTTCAACGCCTTCTTATCTTAAATGAATCTCAGCCCGTTCCTCAAAGCGCCCTAGCAAAAAAAAAAAAAAATTGGGCAACAGACGCCCCGTCGGTGAGAGATGTGAGGCGGAATCTTCTCACTTAGAACTCGAATGTCAGAAGAAGGCTGCGGGGTCGAAGGGATTCGCCTTCTCCGTCTGCTCTTTAAACCCGTCAGAATTCACAAAGTGAAATGACTATCATGTTTTTTTTCCCCTTCTTCTTCTGTATCTTCCTAGCACATATCTCTGCCTGAGATTCACAGTCATTCTCATCTTCGCTCAGATGGAGCTCCGGGTTCTGATGATTAAGGCCGAAACTTAAAATAAAAAAAAAATATTAAATGCTTTGAGACACGCAACATATGAGGCACAGATAATAA
The DNA here is from genome assembly GCF_905171775.1 of Rana temporaria. Lineage (NCBI taxonomy): Eukaryota > Metazoa > Chordata > Amphibia > Anura > Ranidae > Rana > Rana temporaria. Next base: position 180,457,027 of record NC_053497.1, on the reverse strand, counting down.
ACATGCGGAGTATGCACACTTTTAAGTTCACCTGGATGCCGAAAACCTTGATGATAGATTTATTTTCCAGCCATCAGGAGCAGAGGAGACACGCTGGGCGTTTTAAACACATGAGAGGTGAAAGTTTTTCAACTCGGAACTGAGCTGCCGTAAACAATTTGCATTTCCGACTCCAAAAACTTTCCAAACTTTAGGTCGATGTTTATTGAAGTGAAAGTAGACACAAGGGCCCAGATTCACAAAGCGCTTACGCCGACGTATAACACGTTACGCCGACGTAAGTGCAAATGTGCGCCGGCGTATGTGTGCGGCAGACCCACGAACCAACATGCGCCTAAAAACAGGCTACACCCCGCCGACGTAGCTTGCACACGCCGGCGTAGGGTGTGTGCACATTTGTGCTGGACGCATGGTGCTGCTCCCATTGATTATTCATTCAAACATGCAAATGAGGGAAATCCGGCGATTCACAAACGTGCGTGTGCCCAGCGCATGCTACGCGAGGGGTGCGTAAGTTGTACGTCCGGCGTAAAGTTATTCCCCATAAATGAGGTGCAACCCGGCAACATACATGCACAGGTCTGCACCAGGGAACACAAGCCGGCATATTGTGCGTTGGACGTGTGTCTGGCTGGGCGTACGTTATGTTCACGGCGTACGCAGTGATCCGGCGTAGCTTAGGCAGTTGTACCGGCATGGTTGTGAGCAGGCGCAGGGGGGTGCTGTGCCTGCGTCCACGTCACGGCGCATGCCCAGTTCGTGATACGTACCTGTCTGGCGCTCGGCCCATCATTTGCATGGGGTCACGCCTCATTTTCATGGGTTCACGCCCACTGCCACCTACGCGGGCGTGCGCCTTCAAAACCCACGCCACGCTGGCGCAGCGTTGGGAGCACTGGCTAATTTTCTAGCAAAAGAATGATGATTTGTACATGTAGGAGAGAAGTGCCAGAATAGGCGCGGTATTGAGGTGGGTTTTAAAGCCCGGTATTGAAGGGGTTAAAAAAAGGAGATCCATAAATCTTTACATTTTAGAAAACCACAGAGAAGGTAACGTCTGTAAAATATGTTACATTTTATGTATTTTCATCATCTGAGAATTCGGTCCCTTCACACACGTGTCAGCTGACAAGTCACATGAAGCCATTTTCAGCCAGGAAGGGCATCAGGTGACATCACGCCGCCGGAGAAAAAACCTCGCTATAAATTACTGGACTTTAATTAACTGCCCGATGTACTTTAGCACATTTTTTGCCCAGATCTGCACTTTCTTTTTTTAATCTTCCTTCCATCACCCTACATAATTAATACCGGTCCGCGTCACCTGATTCAGTGCGATATTTTGGCACGCCGAGGCAAGGTCCAATCAGCGCGTAGAGATTTATCATCGCTTCCCATCCAGCTGGCCACTTCCATTAGAACGTATTAAAGCCTGCTTGATGTCAGTCTTCAGAATCGTAAAAGATCGATTTAACACTTGAAGACGGGGTCGTTGGCAGCGGCGGGACAGGCTCTGCTCTGCGGCGGTCCGTTGAGATGGTTTATAGAAGGAGCAGAGGTGGAGGATTACAATACTCAGCTACAGATGCCAAATGTTCTGCAGCAATGTGTAATATTCAATTGTTTTTTTTAGTTACTTAAAGGAGAACTACACATCTTTTACCGATTTATTTATTTATACATACATTGGCAAAAATAAATATTTGATCCCCTACAGATTTTGTAAGTTTGCCCACCAGGGGTGTTGCTAGGTGCCAAAAAGACCAGGGGCTTCAGCCCGAAGTCCAAGGCTGGGAACTGGGGGGGACGGTTTGTGGTGTAGGCTTTTTCTTGGGCTAGCACGTGACCTACCTGACCTACATACACCATACCTCCCAACAAGCACGGATTCTGCGGGATTATCCCGCACTGACTGCATATTCCCGCAGTCCCGCAAAAGGGTTAAATTTCCCGTCCTGAGAGGATCCGAGCTCCCCCCCTGCTCAGTACTGTAGGAGGAGGTGGGCGGAGCTGAATGGGCAGTGCTGCTGGAGGAGGCGGGTGGAGCTGAATCGCAGCCTATAGGAGGAGGCGGGTGGAGCTGAATGGCAGCCGTACTATCGGAGGAGGCCGGCGTAGCTGAATGTACTGTGGCGCGTTGATGACTGCTGAGGGAGGAGACATTCTGTGCAAAGGTAATAGGCATCCACTTCGTCCCCCACGCCCCCGCTCAACAATTTTGACCCCCCCCCCCGCTCAACAACTTCGATCCGCCCCCTCTCAACAACTTCGACCCCCCCCGCTCAACAACTTCGATCCGACCCCCCCTTTTTAAATGTTGGGAGGTATGCATACACTGACCTACCTGACATACACTGACCTACCTACCTGACCTACACTGACCTACCTGCACTGACGTTAGTTACCTACATGAACTGACCTACCTACACTGACCTACCTACACTGACCTACCTGACATACATTGACCTACTTACACTGACCTACATGCACTGACCTACCTGCACTGACGGTAGCAGGGGCAGACTGACAACTCATGGGGCCCCCGGCCAATAGAAGATTATGGGGCCCCCCGGGCTTACAGATGGCCACCACGCCAGGAGGCAGTACAGTGGCAGCGGGCAGCTAAAATCTCAGGATATTCACATCAAAAGCATGTCGGTTTCGGACATATCAGGGACAGATGTAAAAAAACACAAAATTTTACATACTGTCCCTGGTTTTATTGAGCCTGGCAACCCTGATGGGACCCCCTAGTGTCATGGGGCCCTCGGGCAGTGCCCGAGAGCCTCAATGGTCAGTCCAGCCCTGGACGGTAGTTACCTACATACACTGACATTTAGATACACATAACAATTTCTGACGGTTCTGACCTACCTCAGCTCAGCGATGTCACAGCAGCAGGCAGTCATTCCGTCAGAGAGCCGAGGAGCCTGGCTGTAGGGGAGGAGAGCCGAGGAGCCTTGAGGAGAGGAGAGCCATCTGCGGCCCGCCCGACGCCAAACAGGGATGTGCCGCCGGTGCGGCGGCCATATTGTAATTCCCGCCTTTTGAAGTCAGTGCAGTGCCTATGATGGACGTCACACGTCCCGCGGTCGCGGCATTGGACCAGTGGGACGTCCATCATAAGGCGTTGCGCAGGCTCCAGAAGGTAGGACCTGCTATGGGACTCGGCCGCACTCGGCTACATTCAGCGGCGCTCGGGATCAGAATGATCCCGGCACTCGCTCGACGGCTCAGGGCCAATAATGCAGTCCTGCCACCATGAGACTCTGGGCTTTACGGGGTCACTTTCGGGGCTTCAGCCACGGCTAGCCACCCCCTCTCCAAGGGCCCCAGTTGCCCACTTACAAAGAAATGAAGGGTCTATAATTTTTATCATAGGTGTATTTTATATGATCGAGACAGAATATCAACCAAAAATACGATACAAAAACCCGATACAAATGTTATATATGGAGTTGCAGTTCAGTGAGTAAAATAAGCAGGCGTCCTTAACCATTTTAGCACCGCGCCTATTCTGCCACTTCTTTCCTTCATGTAAAAATCATATTTTTTTGCAAAAAAATTTGTCAGAACCCCCAAACATTATATATATATATATATATATATATATATATATATATATATATATATATATATATATATATATATATATATATATATATATATATATATATATATATATATATATATATATATATATATATATATATATATATATATATATATATTAGCAGACACTCTAGGGAATAAAATGGCGGTCATTGCAACTTGTTATCTCGCACGGTATTTGCGTGATCATTTTTCAAACGCCGTTTTTTTGGGGGGAAAAAACGGTTTCATGAATTAAAAAATAACAAAACAGTAAAGTTAGCCCAATTTTTTTGTATAATGTGAAAGATGATGTTACGCCGAGTAAATAGATACCTAACATGTCACGCTTTAAAATCACTCATGTCACAATGCCACTCATGGAATGGCGCCAAACTTCGGTTCTTAAAAATCTCAATAGGCAAAGCTTTAATTTTCTTTACATGTTACTAGTTTAGAGTTACAGAGAAGGTCTAGTGCTAGAATTGTTGCACACGATCTACCACACGCGGCGATACCTCACATGTGGGGTTTACATATGTGGGCGGGACTTACGTGCACGTGCGCATTCACTTTTTATATTTTATTTTTTACTTTTTTTTTTTTACACTTTTTTTTTTCCATTTTTTATCACTTTTATTCCTATTACAAGGAATGTAAACATCCCTTGTAATAGGAATGGTGTGTGACAGGTCCTCTCTTTAAGGAGAGATGCGGGGTCAATAAGACCCCGCATCTCTCCTCCAGGCTGGAAAGCATGAGATCGGGAAAATAAATTCACTGATCTCATGCTGACAGCCGCGGCTTTGTTTACTTCTGGGTACCCGGGCGTGACATCATAAGGTCGCGCCCGGGCCTCCGACGGTCATAGAGATGACCGGTGACCATCTGGTCTCCGGAAATCTCTATGCTCTTCATTCGGCGGCGGCCGATTCGTTCTCCAGGCCTCTGATGGCACGGGAGAGCCTGGAGAAGCATCGGATGGCGACGGGAGGGGGGGGGGGTGTCCTCTCCCGCCACCTATAAGAACGATCAAGCGGCGGAGCGGCAGAAGCGACGGAGATCGTTCTTATGGTGCGCAGAATCGTCACCTGAAAAGAAGGATATCTGAATTTTTTTAAATCGGCACCATTCACATTTGACGTTGTAACGTCGCTCCCGGAATTTTACATTGGAGACCCGATTAAAGCCGGCTTTGTCGGGGCCCAGCCTAGCCGGTGAATGCGCCGGCCAGTAGCTCGGGTCTCCTGGTGGGACGGCAGGTCCCGGGAAGAGCGGCAGAAGGTGGCGGGAAGGGGGAACGTCTCCTCCCTCTCCTTTAGGATTACACCTGAGTGACTTTTAGCAGCATCGGTTGTTATCACTAAAGAGTCAACCGCCCGCTATAAAAAACGGTACCGGGGTGATGCCGGAAGCTGCACCCCGGGAAAAACCCCTTTAAGCCATGAACACAAATTTGCATGAAGGGGATATATTCCAAATGAAACAAATGATACGGGAAATCGGCGAGATAGAACTTAGGGGCTCTATTTGGTTTGGATGCGGGCAGGGGAGGGCTGGCAGCCTTAGGCCTGGGGGGCAAGTCCAGTCAAGTGGCCCATTGTACCGTCGAATGAGCTCACCATCCATGGCCCCCCTGTTTTTTCAATGCAGCCTCACCAGTGCCCATCGGTGCAGCCTGATGACTGGGGCAGGTTACATGGGGTGTATGGGGGGGGGGGGGGGAAATGGGGGGGTCAGCTTCCTAGCACGCACTGTCTCTGCCTGCTTCCAAGAATCCGGTCCCAGGGAGTTGTAGTTTCTTCTACACTGCTCTGTTTTCCACCCACCAGGAGCTTGAGCGTGGACTACAACTCCTGGAATGCAACAGCTAATGGCGTGCCGCTGTGGCCAAGACTTCCTAGCGCAGGATAAAAAAGAAAATGGTAGAGGGCAGTGGCTGCCAGGCCATTTTGAACATAATTTAGAGCGGCCTGGGAGGCAATTGCCACCCTGCCCCCCGGCCCAGCCCTCCCCTGGATGCGGGAAGGAGAGCAGAACGGACCACAAAGGGAAACTCAGGTTGGCGGTAATCGGGATTCCTAGAAACAGGTGACTAGAAGGACAAGGAGATGGTAGGCGGTATTGTGAAAACGGGAGGCCAGAACGGTCGACATATTGTTCATTATGTTCCCTGCTAATGATTCTTTTGAAATAAAGTCGAATGTTCACTGTTGATAATTAAAAATTAAAATTGTCTTGTATATTGGTTGGGGAATTGGGGCGCTGACAAAGTGTCTCGCTTGCTTTGAATGTCAGGGAAAGCGCCGGAGTAATACACCCGCCGCGTAGTATTTAATAAAGAACGCCGAGCGACTTGCCTGGAATAACAGCTGTAATCCCCCTGACTTGTCTTATCGCCGAGCGCGTCCTTTTGTGTCCTCTGTGGGCACGTCGGTTCCCGGGTCCATTCTCACACAATAGGTAGAATATTTTATTACATCTGGAGGTAGCAGAAAAGAGGAGAATGCCGGACTGGGAGTAAAACGCGATCATTACTGCTTATTGCTCACTTCTATCATTTAGTATGTACTTCCCTATGCAATCAGACTTTCCCTTTCACAACACCGATCAGCCATAAGATTATGATCGCCCACCATAACCCCTTGAGGCATGGACTCCACTAGGCTTCTGAAGTACACGGTGGTATCTACTCAGTGGCAGAGCCTTTACGTCCTGTAAGTTGGGAGATGAGGCCTCCATGGATTGGACTTGTTTTTTCCAGCAAATCCCACAGATGCTTGATTGGATTGAGATCTGGAGAATTGTGAGGACAAGTCAACACTTAACACTTGTTGTTGTTTGCCTTAAACCATTCTTGAATTCATCAGACCAGGCCTCCTTTTTCCATTGTTCCATACGGTCCAGTCCTGATGCTCCTGTGCCCATTCTAGGCCCTTTTAGCTGTGCACACAAGTCAGCATGGGCACCCTATGCAGCCCCATACACAACAAACTGCGATGCCATGTGTGTTCTGGCAACTTTCTATCAGAACCAGCATTCACCTTTTCCAGCAATTTGAGCTCCAGTAGCTCCTCTATTGAATCAGACTACACCTGCAAGTCTCCCCCATCCTCATCAATGAGCCTTCCCTTCCCACCTGCATCAATGACCCCCCCCCCCCCACTTCCATCAATGAGTCTTCCCTCCCCACGTGCATCAATGACCCTTCCCTCCCCACCTTCATCAATGAGCCTTCCCTCAGCACCTCCATCAATGAGCCTTCCCTCCCCACCTTCATCAATGACTCTCCCCCCAACTCCATCAATGAGCCTTCCCTCCCCACCTTCATCAATGACCCCCCCCACCTCCATCAATGAGCCTTCCCTCCCCACCTTCATCAATGACCCCCCCACCTCCATCAATGAGCTTTCCCTTCCCACCGTCATCAATGAGCCTTCCATCCCCACCTCCATCAATGAGCCTTCCCTCCCCATCTCCATCAATGAGCCTTCCCTCCCCATCTCCATCAATGAGCCTTCCCTCCCCACCTCCATCAATGAGCCTTCCATCTCCATCAATAAGCCTTCCCTCCCCACCTCTATCAATGAGCCTTCCTTTCCCACCTCCATCAATGAGCCTTCCTTTCCCACCTCCATCAATGAGCCTTCCATCCCCACCTCCATCAATGAGCCTTCCATCCCCACCTCCATCAATGAGCCTTCCCTCCCCACCCCCATCAATGAGCCTTCTCTCCCCACGTTCATCAATTAACCTTCCCTACCCCACCTCCATCAATTAATCTTTCCTCCCCAACTCCATCAATGAGCCTTCCCTCCCCACCTCCATCAATAAACCTTCCCCACCTTCATCAATGACTCCCCCCCTTCCATCAATGAGCCTCCGCTCCCCACCTCCATCAATGAGCCTTCCCTCCCCACCTCCATCAATGAGCCTTCTCCCCACCTCCATCAATGAGCCTTCCCTCCCCACCCCCATCAATAAGTCTTCTCTCTCCACCTTCATCAATTAACCTTCCCTCCCCCCAACTCCATCAATGAGCCTTCTCTCCACCTCCATCAATGAGCCTTCCCTCCCCACCTCAGTGATGGATTACTGGTCTGAAAATAGACACACTGTCACATTATACTTATACATTACAGCTTACTGTTTTAGCACTGCTTCCTCCTCCACTGACAAGGCACATATCATCACCTTATATACAGCTTACTGATCCAACACTACTTCCTCCTCCATTCTTTTATAGGACACACAATGTCACCTTATATATATGACAATTACTGATCCAGCACTGCTTCCTCCTCCACTGAGAAGGCACACACTGTCACCTTATATACAGCTTACTGATCCAGCACTGCTTCCTCCTCCACTGACAAGGCACACACTTTTGGAATACCATTAAGATATCAAAGCATATATGATACTTTAATGATTGGGTATAAATATACTTGAGTAAAAAAAACAAAACACACCAGTTGATCTGCGATCTCCGATGTCGTTGCTGTAAGGGGACATGCTATTGCTGGTTGACAAATGTTCAAAAAATAAACTTTCAATTAATTTCGATCAAATTAAGTCCGGAAAGTTTCGCTGTGAGCGGGATATTATTTGCTTAGAACGGCAAATTAGTTGAGAAGTTATTAATACATTTTGTCTTGCGTTCGCCGCAAATAATTCCGATTTCAGCTGCAGCCTCTTCCAGGCACCGTGGCGATATTTGCGTGCTAATTATTTAGTGTACTCAGAACAATATGAACTATTAAGGCTAATTAGCGAGAGCGGGTTGGAACCAGGCTAGACACCGGCAATTCCCACTCTTTGCTCGTTTGCTTTCTGATTCTTCATTACTTGATCTGGAACATGTACAACGTCTCTCCTCACCTCGGGGCTGTCAAATCCCCTCTGTCCTTCCGCCCCTCCGCTCAGGAGCAGATTGTATAGAATATCATTTTATCTGCTTCCTACCAGACCCTCTACAAAAACACACATCGTTTGGTTAAAGTGAACCTGTCGCTAAAAATTAAGGACACCCGCATAAAATTCTGGACAAACCCTCTGCACACCATTTCTAGCAAACTTTGCACGAAAAGGGATTTTTTTTTTCACATGCCATTTGCTGCAAGTACATATTTAGGCTGGTCAACTGCATCAACTTGTTCCCTCTCTGGCCAGTCCCTTCTCTACTCTGCAAAATGCAAATGCTCCAGTTAGGGTTGCCACCTGTCTGGGATTCACCCAGGTTGCCACCTGTCTGGGATTCACCCGGATTCAGGCCGACTGAAACCCGGACAAATTATTCAGACTGGGCTGTGGCTCCCCAAATAACCAAGATAGTCACACGCAAATCTGTTGCCATCCAGGAGCTGTGGGTAGCTGTCTGGGGGCTAGGTTTGGCATCACTGGGGTGCAGGGTGATGATGTCAGAGCAATTTGGCCTCACCCACGTTTTGCTGCGACACAGACAGGCATTTCACAGACAGACGGCAGCGGGGCGGGAGGTGGGCAGTGGCGCAGCTAAATTCCTATTGGCAGCCATCCGGCTTCCTCTTGTTTGGTCTTCAAGAAAATGGCAGTCGGCAGAGACATTGGGCCAGATTCTCAAAGAGATACGACGGTGTATCTCCTGATACGACCGGCCTAACTCAGAGATACGGCGGCGTATCTATGTGACCGATTCATAGAATCAGTTACGCATAGAAATGCCTAAGATCCGACAGGTGTAACTGTGTTACACCATCGGATCTTAACTGCAATTTAAAAATGGCCGCTGGGGGCGTTCTCGCTGCTTTACGGCGAGAATATGTAAATCAGCGAGATACGCCAATTCACGAACGTACGCGGGCCCGACGTCATTGGGAGCAATGCACGCCGGGAAAATTCGGACGCATGCACATTTAAATCGGCGCGGGGACGCGCCCGATTTAAATACTACACTCCCCCTAGCCGCGGAATTTGAATTCCGCCGGGGGATTTACGATCCGCCGCCGCAAGTTTTGAGGTAAGTGTTTTGTGAATTACCCACTTGCCTCTAAAACTTGTGGCGGCGAATCTTAAATCAGATAGATTAGCGGATCTTTAGATCTGCGTAATCTATATGAATCTGGCCCATTGTCTGCGTCCCGGTCGCGGAGCTCAATCGGCAGCGAAAAATCAGGGGCCGCGGACCTCTAGCGGCGACAGTCTTCAAGAAAATGGTGGTCGGCGGAGACATTGTCTCCGTCCCGGTCCCGCACCTCTAGCGGTGGTGAAAAATCAGGGGCCGCGGACCTCTACTGGCAGCGGTCTTCAAGAAAATGGCGGTCGGCGGAGACAATGTTTCCGCCCGGCCGCGGCCCTCTAGCGGCGGCGAAAAATCAGGGGCCATGAGTAATTTGCGGAGCCCTACGCAGCTTGCATAGTGAGCGTATAGGGCGAATCGACTCTTCCCAGGCCGCTAAAGTGTTCGGGTTTGGCTTGAAGAAAAGGTGGCAACCCTAGCTCCAGTGGATATACAGTAAAACCTTGGATTGCGAGCATAATTCGTTACGGAAACATGGTTGTATAGCATAAAATGGAATGTGGCTCGGGGGTCCTTTAAAGAATTTGGCACCTCGTCCCGAATAATTGTTTAACCACTTAAGACCAGGACCATTATGCAGGTAAAGGACCTTGCCCCTTTTTGCGATTCGGTGCTGCGTCGCTTTAACTGACAATTGCGTGGTCATGCTACGTGGCCCCCTTAAACAAAATTGGCGTCCTTTTTTCCCCACAAATAGAGCTTTCTTTTGGTGGTATTTGACGGTTATTTTTTGCGCTATAAACAAAAATAGAGCGACAATTTTAAAGAAAATGCAATATTTTTAACTTTTTGCTATAATAAATATCACCCAAAAAATATATAAAAAAATTAGTTTACCTCAGTTTAGGCCGATATGTACTCTTCTACATATTTTTGGTAATAAAAATCGCAATAAGCGTTTATTGATCAGTTTGCGCAAAAGTTATATAGCCGGATTCAGAAAGCAATTACGCTGACGTATCTTCTGATACGCCACGTAAGTGCACTGATGCGCCGTCGTATCTATGCGCCTGATGCTTGAAATAAGATACGCCTGAATTTTGGCTCCATCCGACCGATGTAAGTCTCCTACACCGTCGTATCTTGGGCGCATATTTACGCTGGCCATAAGGGGCGCTTCCATTGATTTACGCGTCGAATATGCAAATGACCGAGATACGGCGATTCACGAACGTACTTGCGCCCGTCGCTGAAATCTACGCCGTTTACGTAAGGCGTACGTCCGGCGTAAAGTTATTTCACCTAAAGCAGGTGTAAGTCATGTTAGGGCATGGACCAGGGAACAGCCGTCGTATTTTACATCGTTTACGTAAGTCGTACGTAAATGGAGCTGGGCGTAGGTTACATTCTGAGCATGCGCGCGCATGGGCCGTTTGGTCGGCCCTTCATTTACATGGGGTCACGCTTCTTTTTAATAGATCATGCCCACCTTCAACCTACTTTGAATTAGGCGGGCTTACGCCGACTAATTTACGTTACGCCGGCGCAATGTACGGGGCGAGTGCTTTGTGAATACTGTTCTTGCCTCTCTGTTTTACGTTGGCGTAGTGCATATGAGATGCGCTACGCCGGCCAAAAGATGCGCCGCTCTACGTGAATCCGGCTAATAGCGTCTGCAAATCAGGGGGTAGTTTTATGGCATTTTTACTAATATATTTTTTTTACTAGTAATGGCGGCGATCAGCGATTTTTATTGTGACTGCGACGTTATGGCGGACACATCGGACATTGTCATTTTTACAGCGATCGGTGCTATAAAAATGCACTGATAACTGTGAAAATGACACTGGCAGTAAAGGGGTTAACCTGTAGGGGGCGCTGAAGGGGTTAAGTGTGCCCTAGTGAGTGATTCTTACTGTGTGGGGGCGTGGCTTGGCGTGTGACCTCATTGATCGTCGTTTCCTATGACAGGGAACAGACGATCAGTGACATTCTCACTAAGAAGAACGAGGAAAGGATGGTTTACACTTACCTCTCCCCATTCTTCAGCTCTGTGACCCGATCACGGGACACCGATGGCGGTCGGGTCCGCGGGTCCCACGGGCGTAGTCACGGAGCTCAGGTCCGGTACGCGAGCGTACCCAACTAGCGGAGGTGACGCTTGCAGAGCAGCCTTGTGTGTCAAACCAGGGGCCGAGCAGGACAGTGGGGTGACGCTTGAGAGATATCTTGAGTGCCAAGCCAGGGACCGACCAGAGAGGCAGGGGTGACGCTTGCAGAGCAGCCTTGTGTGTCAAGCCAGGGGCCGAGCAGGCCAGTGGGGTGATGCTTGAGGAGGTATCTTGAGTGCCAAGCCAGGGACACAGCAGAGAGGCATGGTGATGCTTGCAGAGCAGCCTTGTGTGTCAAGCGAGGGGCGGAGCAGGCCAGTGGGATGACGCTTGAGAGATATCTTGAGTGCCAAGCCAGGGACCGACCAGAGAGGCGGGGGTGACCCTTGCAGAGCAGCCTTGTGTGTCAAGCCAGGGGCCGAGCAGGCCAGTGGGGTGACGCTTGAGAGGTATCTTGAATGCCAAGCCAGGGACCCAGCAGAGAGGCGTGGTGACGCTTGAGGAAGATACCAAATTGGAGGAGCTCAAGGGATTCAGTGGCATCTAGACTGATCTTTTCACACTGCCAAAGGACTGGTATCCAAACAAGAAAAAAGTGTTGCCTGAGATCTGAATTTTCTCTTTTGTTATTGAGCCTAAAATTTTAAGGAAACCGAAACTTTCAATTCTGCTCACCCCTATAATTGGACCGCCGAGGGCAATACAAGTAGTTTTCGCCGTAGCCTCTTACAGTAAGGAGTTTTGCGGTGCGGCGGAGGTAAGCTTTAATTCCGTCTAGCGCTACATACTTCAATGTTTTGCCAAATGATCTTTATTTTGCAGAAATGGCAGTTCGCAGCAGGACAGTCGCACGCGGAAGACATACAACCCTAACAGGCTTTTTACATCGACATCTGCTGTAAGTGAGTTTTCTCTGGGAAACATATTTTTCCCTCCACAGCGCGATCCGATACAAATGTTACCGCTCTGCATTCATAACGTATTATTAGGCTCCGAATATAGTCTGCATCCTGACAGTTTTATTGAAATTAATACACTGCAGCGTTACCGCGGATGAGCCGAACAGTTCAATAAGTCACTGCAACAACGTCAGCCGGGGAAGAGGAATCTGCGGAAATCGCCCTTTAAGGGAAGGAAATTCTGCATGCGTTGTCGGAGGGAGCTTTGTGCTCGATTGTTTGCCGCTGTTTATTGTTATTTGTACAGAATGTGTTATTTCACAGACTTCTATAACCGCCTCCTTGTAAGTAAAGGACGAGAGGCGGCTGGTGCTCCATTTTTTTTTGGGGGGGGAGGGTTTGGGGGGCAAACAAACTGAAAAATACTGAAAAAAAAAACATCAATTGCAGCCTCACTGTGCCATCAAATGCACCCACTGTTCCCCTGGTGCCCCATCAAATGCAGCACTGCGCCATCAAATGCAGCACTGCCCCATCAAATGCAGAACTGCCCCATCAAATGCAGCCACTGTGCCCATCAAATGCAGCCACTGTGCCCTTTTATATGCAGCCAGTGTGCCCATCAATTGCCACTACTATGCCATCAAATGCAGCCACTTTGCCATCAAATGCAGCCACTGTGCCCTTTCATATGCAGCCACTGTGCCCATCAATTGCCACTACTATGCCATCAAATGCAGCCACTGTGCCCATCAATTGCCACCACTTTGCCATCAAATGCAGCCACTTTGCCATCAAATGCAGCCACTGTGCCCATCAATTGCAGCCACTGTGCCATCAATTGCAGCCACTGTGCCCCATCAAATGCAGCCACTGTGCCATCAAATGCAGCCACTGTGCCCCATCAAATGCAGCCACTGTGCCCCATCAAATGCAGCCACTGTGCCCCCAAATGCAGCCACTGTGCCATCAAATGCAGCCACTGTGCCATCAAATGCAGCCACTGTGCCATCAAATGCAGCCACTGTGCCATCAAATGCAGCCACTGTGCCCATCATATGCAGCCACTGTGCCCATCATATGCAGCCACTGTGCCCCATAAATTGCAGCCACTGTGCCCCATAAATTGCAGCCACTGTGCCCCATCAAATGCAGCCACTGTGCCCCATCATATGTAGCCACTGTGCCCCATCATATGCAGCCACTGTGCCCATCAAATGCAGCCACTGTGCCCATCAAATGCAGCCACTGTGCCCATCATATGCAGCCACTGTGCCCATCATATGCAGCCACTGTGCCCCATCAAATGCAGCCACTGTGCCCCATCAAATGCAGCCACTGTGCCCCATCAAATGCAGCCACTGTGCCCCATCAAATGCAGCCACTGTGCCCCATCAAATGCAGCCACTGTGCCCCATCAAATGCAGCCACTGTGCCCCATCAAATGCAGCCACTGTGCCCCATCAAATGCAGCCACTGTGCCCCATCAAATGCAGCCACTGTGCCCCATCAAATGCAGCCACTGTGCCCATCATATGCAGCCACTGTGCCCCATCAAATGCAGCCACTGTGCCCCAAATGCAGCCACTGTGCCCCATCAAATGCAGCCACGGTGCCCCATCAAATGCAGCCACGGTGCCCCATCAAATGCAGCCATGTCCAGGAGGAGGATCAGTGTTACAACACACCTGGGTGGGGTCAGAGTGCATCCTCTGCTACCCAAGCCCACCCTATTTTTTAGCTTATTAGAGCCTCTGGCTCTAATCAGGTGCTATGGAAGGGTGGCAGACCTCACAAAGGTACTTCTGGGAAGAATGGTCAAACATTCCCATAGACACCCTCCTAAACCTTGACCTGACGGCCTTCCCAGAAGAGATGAAACTGTTATAGCTGCAAAGGGCGGAGCCAACTCAATATTGAACCCTCCGGACTAAGACTGGGATGCCATTAAAGTTCATGTGTGTGTAAAGGCAGGCGTCCCAATACTTTTGGTAATATAGTGTACATCACTCAATGGTATGCTCAAATGTGTAGAAAAACAAAATCATTCAACCGCCATTACTAGTAAAAAATAAAAATGCCATAAAACTACCCCCCATTTTGTAAACGCTATAAAGTTTTTGCGCAAACCAATCAATAAAATCTTATTGCTTTTTTTTTTTTTTTTTACCAAAAATAGGTAGAAGAATACGTATGGGCCTAAACTGAGGAACAAAATATATATATTTTTTTGGGGGATATTTATTATAGCAAAAAGTAAAAAATATTGGCCCAGATTCACAAAGAGCTTACGCCGACGTATAACAAATGTGCGCCGACGTATGTGTGCGGCAGACCCCACGAACCAACATGCGCCTAAAAACAGGGTACACCCCGCCGACGTAGCTTACACACGCCGGCGGAAGGGTGGGCGCACATTTGGGCTGGACGCATGGTGCCGCTCCCATTGATTAGCAAATCAAACACGCAAATGAGTGAAATACGCGATTCATGAACGGCTCATGCTTACGCGAGATGCGCGTAAGTTGTACGTCCGGCGTAAAGTTATTCCCCATAAATGAGGTGCAACCCGGCAACAGACATGCTCAGGTCTGCACCAGGGAACACAAGCCGGCGTATTGTGTGTTGGACGTGTATCTGGCTGGGCGTACGTTATGTTCACGGCGTACGCGGTGATCCGGCGTAGCTTAGGCAGTTGTGCCGGCGTAGTTGTGAGCAGGCGCAGGGGGGTGCGTCCACGTCACGGCGCATGCACAGTTCGTGAAACGTACCTGTCTGGCGCTCGGCCCATCATTTGCATGGGGTCACGCCCACTTCCACCTACGCCGACGTGCGCCTTTGAAACCCACGCCACGCTGGCGCAGCATTGGGAGCACTGGCTTGCTGAATGCAATGCTTGCCTCTCTGCGCTGCGTTGGCGTGACGTACGGTGTGTGCTCTATGGCGGCGTAATGTGCGCCTTGCTCGCTGTGAATCTGGGCCATAGATTTTTTTTTCGAAATTGTCGCTTTATTTTTGTTTATAGCGCAAAAAATAAACAGCAGAGGTGATCAAATACCACCAAAAGAAAGCTCTATTTGTGGGGAAAAAAAAGGATGCCAATTTTGTTTGGGAGCCACGTCGCACGACCGCACAATTGTCAGTTAAAGCGACGCAGTGCCGAATCGCAAAAAGTGGCCCCGGGCATTGGCCAGCCAAATGGTCCGGGGCTGAAGCGGTTAAAAAATATCGGGAATGACGTGAAAATTTGTTTTACCGTATTAAATCTTATATGAGATTCCGGTGATCGGGTTTTACGTCTTTTATATTCCTGTTGTATTGGGAGATTGTTTTTTTGGGTAGATGAGTGTAATTCTGGATAATTTATGGCGGAGGCGCGGAGCTCAGCGGTGCGCACGCAGTAGATGCTCCGTGTCACAGGAGGATCTCGGCGGGGGGGCCACTAAATGTTTATTATGTTTTCTTTCATGTATTATTGATCTGGCGCCGATTCCGAGCGGTGTGTGATGTCACCAGAAGCAGGAAAGGATTCCGGGGGAGGGGAAAGGGGGGGATTGGATCTCAAATACACCGCATGTTTAATGACTTTATGGTCTGTCTTAACCACTTCAGCCCCGGAAGATTTTACCCCCCCTTCCTGACCAGAGCACGTTTTACACTTCAGCACTGCGTCGCTTTAACCACTTCAGCCCCGGAAAACATTTTGCTGGTCAAAGACCGGGCCACTTTTTGCGATTCGGCACTGCGTCGCATTGACTGACAATTGCGCAGTCATGCGACGTGGCACCCAAACAAAATTGGCGTTCTTTTTTCCCCCACAAATAGAGCTTTTTTTTGGTGGTATTTGATCACCTCTGCGGTTTTTATTTTTTGCGCTATAAACAAAAATAGAGCGACAATTTTGAAAAAAATATATATTTTTTTTACTTTTTGCTGTAATAAATATCCCCCCAAATTGTTTTGCGGTGGTTTGGTTTGCGGTGGATTGTTTTGTGGTGGTTTGTTTTGCGGCGGTTTGTTTTGCGGTGGGTTGTTTTGCGGTGGGTTGTTTTGCGGTGGGTTGTTTTGCGGTGGGTTGTTTTGCGGTGGTTTGGTTTGCGGTGGATTGTATTGCGGTGGATTGGTTTGCGGTGGTTTGGTTTGCGGTGGTTTGGTTTGCGGTGGTTTGGTTTGCGGTGGTTTGGTTTGCGGTGGTTTGGTTTGCGGTGGTTTGGTTTGCGGTGGATTGTTTTGCGGTGGATTGTTTTGCGGTGGTTTGGTTTGCGGTGGTTTGTATTGCGGTGGTTTGTATTGCAATGGTTTGTTTTGCGGTGGTTTGTATTGCGGTGGTTTGGTTTGCGGTGGTTTGTATTGCAATGGTTTGTTTTGCGGTGGTTTGTATTGCGGTGGTTTGTTTTGCGGTGGTTTGTATTGCAATGGTTTGTTTTGCGGTGGTTTGTATTGCGGTGGTTTGGTTTGCGGTGGTTTGGTTTGCGGTGGTTTGTATTGAGGTGGTTTGTATTGCAATGGTTTGTTTTGCGGTGGTTTGTATTGCGGTGGTTTGGTTTGCGGTGGTTTGGTTTGCGGTGGAGTGTTTTGCGGTGGTTTGGTTTGCGGTGGTTTGGTTTGCGGTGGTTTCTTTTGACGCCGGTCATGAAGGGGTTAAGCTAATTAAGTTTAAAAAAAAAACGTAATTCCCCTTTAAAGAAGTGTAACCACTATACGGCCATGACCCCTCCATCGCTCCGCCTCCATCGCTCCTCCGCTCACGTGATAGCGGGTTGGTTGGCTCTCATACACACTATGAAGCTCACACTTGTGCCGATTTGTTTTGCGGTGGATTGTTTTGCGGTGGATTGTTTTGCGGTGGATTGTTTTGCGGTGGATTGTTTTGCGGTGGTTTGGTTTGCGGTGGTTTGGTTTGCGGTGGATTGGTTTGCGGTGGATTGGTTTGCGGTGGATTGGTTTGCGGTGGATTGGTTTGCGGTGGATTGGTTTGCGGTGGATTGGTTTGCGGTGGTTTGGTTTGCGGTGGATTGGTTTGCGGTGGATTGGTTTGCGGTGGATTGGTTTGCGGTGGATTGGTTTGCGGTGGATTGGTTTGCGGTGGATTGGTTTGCGGTGGGTTGTTTTGCGGTGGTTTGGTTTGCGGTGGATTGGTTTGCGGTGGTTTGGTTTGCGGTGGATTGGTTTGCGGTGGGTTGTTTTGCGGTGGTTTGGTTTGCGGTGGATTGGTTTGCGGTGGATTGGTTTGCGGTGGTTTGGTTTGCGGTGGTTTGGTTTGCGGTGGATTGGTTTGCGGTGGATTGGTTTGCGGTGGATTGGTTTGCGGTGGTTTGGTTTGCGGTGGTTTGGTTTGCGGTGGATTGGTTTGCGGTGGTTTGGTTTGCGGTGGATTGGTTTGCGGTGGATTGGTTTGCGGTGGTTTGGTTTGCGGTGGTTTGGTTTGCGGTGGATTGGTTTGCGGTGGATTGGTTTGCGGTGGATTGGTTTGCGGTGGATTGGTTTGCGGTGGATTGGTTTGCGGTGGTTTGGTTTGCGGTGGTTTGGTTTGCGGTGGATTGGTTTGCGGTGGATTGGTTTGCGGTGGATTGGTTTGCGGTGGATTGGTTTGCGGTGGATTGGTTTGCGGTGGATTGGTTTGCGGTGGATTGGTTTGCGGTGGATTGGTTTGCGGTGGATTGGTTTGCGGTGGTTTGGTTTGCGGTGGATTGGTTTGCGGTGGATTGGTTTGCGGTGGTTTGGTTTGCGGTGGTTTGGTTTGCGGTGGATTGGTTTGCGGTGGATTGGTTTGCGGTGGATTGGTTTGCGGTGGATTGGTTTGCGGTGGATTGGTTTGCGGTGGTTTGGTTTGCGGTGGTTTGGTTTGCGGTGGTTTGGTTTGCGGTGGATTGGTTTGCGGTGGATTGGTTTGCGGTGGATTGGTTTGCGGTGGATTGGTTTGCGGTGGATTGGTTTGCGGTGGATTGGTTTGCGGTGGATTGGTTTGCGGTGGATTGGTTTGCGGTGGTTTGGTTTGCGGTGGATTGGTTTGCGGTGGATTGGTTTGCGGTGGATTGGTTTGCGGTGGATTGGTTTGCGGTGGATTGGTTTGCGGTGGATTGGTTTGCGGTGGATTGGTTTGCGGTGGACTGTTTTGCGGTGGACTGTTTTGGGGTGGACTGTTTTGCGGTGGACTGTTTTGCGGTGGACTGTTTTGCGGTGGAGTGTTTTGCGGTGGAGTGTTTTGGGGTGGAGTGTTTTGCGGTGGACTGTTTTGCGGTGGACTGTTTTGCGGTGGATTGTTTTGCGGTGGATTGTTTTGCGGTGGAGTGTTTTGCGGTGGAGTGTTTTGCGGTGGAGTGTTTTGCGGTGGATTGTTTTGCGGTGGATTGTTTTGCGGTGGTTCGGTTTGCCGTGGTTTGGTTTGTGGTGGATTGTTTTGCGGTGGTTTGGTTTGCGGTGGAGTGTTTTGCGGTGGTTTGGTTTGCGGTGGAGTGTTTTGCGGTGGAGTGTTTTGTGGTGGATTGTTTTGCGGTGGATTGTTTTGCGGTGGATTGTTTTGCGGTGGATTGTTTTGCGGTGGTTCGGTTTGTCGTGGTTTGGTTTGCGGTGGTTTCTTTTGACGCCAGTCATGAAGGGGTTAAGCTAATTAATTTATTAAAAAAATTGTAATTCCCCTTTAAAGAAGTGTAACCACTATACGGCCATTACCCCTCCATCGCTCCGCCTCCGTCGATCCTCCGCTCACATGATAGCGGGTTGGTTGGCTCTCATAGACACTATGAAGCTCACACTTGTGCCGATCTCCCGTCACCGAGACTCCCGCAGACAGTAATGCAATCATCATATGAAAAGGGGAAAAGCCGGACTGTTTAATAGGATATTGATTTTCCAATCAGAACACTTTACACTCTGTGTACTCCAGAGTCTTCCACTCCACCAGGAAAGTCTCATTTCATTTCACAGGCCGTATAATACACTTTGCTGCACATTTAAAGGGAACAGCCGCCCTCATTTTTTTTTCTTCTAAGCCCAACTGAACTTTCATTTTATATCAACTTTATTCATTCCGGTTCACCAAAAACAAAGACATGCAACCTTTTATTGTTTTTCTTTAAAAAAAAAAAAATTAAAACAACCACAGCCTGAGTATTCCAACCTGTGAGTGAAAGCAGTGGTCTCTCTGCAGAGGTCCGATGTGCCCTCACACGTCCCCTGCTGAGTCAGACCTGTAGCTCTGTTATCAGCCCCATGGGGGGCATAAGCTTTGCTGATTGGAGAGATCTAGCTCTGACTCTGTGGAAGCGTGGCGGACCTCTGCATTACTCTAAAACCCTTTATTACATGATCCACTTCCTGCGAATCGCCCTAGGTGTACGTTGACTCCTTTAAGAGCCATAGCAGTTTATAAACATTGGCCCAGATTCAGTAAGCAGTTACGCAGCGCAATTGCTGACTTGCGCCGGCGTAACGAGTTCTCCTGATGAAGAGAACTCGTTACGCCGACTGCAGCCTAAAATCTGTGTGGCATAAGGCTCTTATGCCACGCATATCTTAGGCTGCATTCTAGCGATGACCGCTAGGGGGCGCTCCCATTGTGATCAGTGTATAGTATGCAAACTGCATACTAACACCGATTCACAACATTGCGCGAGCCCTGCGTACGCAAATTACGTAGTTTGCGTACGTCGGGTTTTGCGTAAGGTTGCACATCCTAATAGCAGGCGCAGCCAATGCTATAGGATACCCGTCGTTCCCGCGTTGCGACGTTCGAAATTTACGTGATTTGCGTAAGTGATTCGTGAATGGCGCTGGACGCCATTCACGTTCATTTTGAAGCAAATGACGTCCTTGCGACGTCATTTGCCGCAATGCACGTCGGGAAAGTTTCCCGACGGAGCATGCGCTCTACGATCGGTGCGGGAGCGCGCCTAATTTAAATGATTGCCGCCCCCTACGGGATCATTTACATTAGGCGCCCTTACGCAGGGCAAGTTTACACAGCGCCCCCGCAATTTACGGAGCTACTGCTGCCCTGTGCCTCCGTAAGAAAGGGGCAAATTCTACCTGAATCTGGGCCATTGATCATTCAGGAGATAGAGAGATACAAAGTAACATTGTTTATAAACATTGATCAGACGGGAGATAGAGAGATACAAAGTAACATTGTTTATAAACATTGATCAGACAGGAGAGAGAGATACAAAGTAACATTGTTTATAAACATTGATCAGACAGGAGAGAGAGATACAAAGTAACATTGTTTATAAACATTGATCAGACAGGAGAGAGAGATACAAAGTAACATTGTTTATAAACATTGATCAGACAGGAGATAGAGAGATACAAAGTAACATTGTTTATAAACATTGATCAGACAGGAGAGAGAGATACAAAGTAACATTGTTTATAAACATTGATCAGACAGGAGAGAGAGAGATACAAAGTGACATTGTTTATAAACATTGATCAGACGGGAGATAGAGAGATACAAAGTAACATTGTTTATAAACATTGATCAGACAGGAGAGAGAGAGATACAAAGTAACATTGTTTATAAACATTGATCAGACGGGAGATAGAGAGATACAAAGTAACATTGTTTATAAACATTGATCAGACAGGAGAGAGATACAAAGTAACATTGTTTATAAACATTGATCAGACGGGAGATAGAGAGATACAAAGTAACATTGTTTATAAACATTGATCAGACGGGAGATAGAGAGATACAAAGTAACATTGTTTATAAACATTGATCAGACGGGAGATAGAGAGATACAAAGTAACATTGTTTATAAACATTGATCAGACAGGAGATAGAGAGATACAAAGTAACATTGTTTATAAACATTGATCAGACGGGAGAGAGATACAAAGTAACATCCTCCTTTGAGGCCGCCAGCGTCCAATCACCGGTCTATTCAGAGAGGACTCCCTTCACTTCACAGTAAATATTTAGTAAACGTCTAAAATAAGACTTTGCGAGCCGCGCCAATCCGACGGCTGTCGGCACTTCAACAATATTGGAAGCGGTCGGCGATTCGTCTGAGTCGGATTTGCGGCGCTGTCATTCTTCATGAAGACGTTGATCCGCTTTCCTGGTCTTGGCTCCCCCCGGTATAATGAACTCACATTAGGCAACCGGCGAGGAAAACTCCGAGACACAAAGACATTAGAAAAAAACCACACAGGAGGGGATTATAAACAAAGAGAAAACAAAAGATGTTCTGTCTGCGACAATATGGAGGGGGAACGGCGCAGCTGTCAGGGGATTTCAACCGTTACTTTGCGCGACTCGTAGGAACGGGGCGGGCGGCGGTTTTGAACCCAAAAACAACACCCCACTAACAACGTCTGTCACTCGGTTGGAGGGCAAGGAATGGAACTGGTCTTAGAATGTTTCACCAACTGTCACTTTTATGTTGCATTCCGGGAGTAAATGTTTTTGCACACAGTATCTCACAAAAGTGAGTACACCCCTCACATTGTTGTAAATATTTTCTCCTATCTTTTCATGTGATAAAAAGATCTACAAACTGAAGCAGCAGACTTTGTGAAAATTAATATTTGCCGCCTCCCCTTGGCTCCACCCCTGACTCCACCCCATTTTCCCTGCCCATGTATACCCCACCTTTTTAATGAGGTGCCCATCAAATGCTGCCTCACCAGTGCCCATCAATGCAGCCTCTCCAGTGCCCATCATATACAGCCTCACTAGTGCCCATCAAATGCATGACATGTTTGGTATCAATTTACTCAAAGTAACATGATCTTTCACAATATAAAAAAAAAATTGGGATAACATTACTGTTGTCTTTTTTTTTTTTTTTTATTAAACATTTTTTTTTTTTTTTTTAAAGTGCGCTTGTAAGACCGCTGTGAAAATACGGTTAGACAAAATGTATTGCAACGGTTGCCATTTTATTCTCTAGGGTGTTAGAATTTTTTTTTTTTTATATAATGTTTGGGGGTTCTAAGTAATTTTCTAGCAAACTAAACTTAACTTGTAAACACGGAGTCTGAAAAACAGGCAAGGTCCTTAACCACTTAAGGACCGCCTCCTGCACATTTACGTCGGCAGAATGGCACGGCTGGACACAGGCACGTACCTGTACGTCCCCTTTAAGTGCCCAGCCGTAGGTGGCGGGCGCGCGCCCCCGCGACCCAGGCCGAAGCTCCGTGACCTTGCCCGCGGGACCCGTGGACCTGATCGCTGGTGGTGTCCCGCGATCGGGTCACAGGAGCAAAAGAACGGGGTGAGGTGAGTGTAAACACACCTTCCCTGTTCTTCACAGTGTCAATGTCAGTGATCGTCTGTACCCTGATATAGGGAAAGGCGATCAGTGACACATCAAGCCCCACCCCCTACAGTTAGAAACACAGATGAGGTCACACATAACTCCTTCAGCGCCCCCTAGTGGTTAACTCCTAAACTGCAATTGTCATTTTCACAGTAAACAGTGCATTTTTATAGCATTTTTTGCTGTGAAAACTACAATGGTCCCAAAAATGTATCAAAATTGTCCGATGTGTCCGCCATAATGTCGCAGTCACGAAAAACAATCGCTGATCGCCGCCATTAGTAGTAAAAAAAAAAACTATTAATAAAAATGCCATAAAACTATCCCCTATTTTGTAAACGCTATACATTTTGCGCAAACCTATCGTTAAACGCTTATTGCGATTTTTTTTACCAAACATATGTAGAAAAATACGTATCGGCCTAAACTGAGAAAAAAAAATAATATTTTTTTTGGGGGATTTTTTTTATAGCAACAAGTAAAAAAATATATATATTTTTTCAAAATTGTCGCTCTATTTTTGTTTATAGCGCAAAAAATAAAAACCGCAGAGGTGATCAAATACCACCAAAAAAAACCTCTATTTGTGGGGAAAAAAGAACGCCAATTTTGCTTGGGAGCCACGTCGCACGACCCCGCAATTGTCAGTTAAAGCGACGCAGTGCCGAATCGCAAAAACTGGCCGGGTCCTTTACCTGCATTTTGGTCCGGGTCTTAAGTGGTTAAGCCTTAAAAATAAAAAATTTCAGGTCAATGAAAAAGCTGAAAAAACGAAAATGATAATATTTTCTTAAAGCAATAATAAATGACAATAATAAACAGCCACTAAAATGTCAAACATCAAAGTGTAACAAGCATTAGCGCGGCAAATCAATTATACACAAGCCGTTCGCCTCCACACAACAACCTCAAATATTCCGATCAGCTCGGGGCTATTAACTGTCACTTACAGTAATAGTTGGCGTGTTTGATGGAGGCAGCCGGAATAACGTGAGGCCAACGGAGCATGGAAGAGCCACTGATGAATCGCCATATTCCTTGGCCGGTGGTAAAGTGGGGGGGCGTGGCGAGCGGGGGACGACGACGACGACGACGCTGACTGATGATAATGAAGAAGGTAACAAGGCGATGACTTCCTTCCATTATTGTAATGAGGTCGTACACCGTCCATCACACGGGACTCTTTTTATCGGATTAAAAAGGTGGCGATGGTCCATCAAATTTTCGTAGGGTGAAGCTGCCTATGGAAGATAAAGGTCATCCCTTCCCGTCTCTATCCAATCGAAACCATTGCGCTCATTATTCAAACGATTCGCTCGCACTGAGCATCGTATACAGCACTGTGCAAAAGTGTGCGGATGTACACAAATACCGTAAATGAAGAATATTTTCCGAATTTTTTATTTTTATTAATCAACAGAATGGAAAGAAAATAAACAAAAGAGAAATTTAAATCCAATCAATATTTGGGGCGAGCCTCCCCCCCCCCCCCCCCATTACCTTCTTCTAGGTAGACCTGTCTCTTTAACCTCCCTGGCGGTATGATGCTTTCAGAAAAAAGGTGCTGAAAGCGGTACCATTATTTGCAAGGAAATTTGGCGTTTTATACTGTAGGCCTGTAATTCTTAGGAATAACTCACTTAAATCTGACCAAACAAGAGTCTAGTAGGCATCCCGGGTATGACATTTTTTTAAAAACAAAATTATAAATATAATATAATAAATAATTATAAATAATTATAACAAATAATAATATAATTCTAATAAAAATTATTCAATAATGTAATCAACTCAAAATCACTGAAATGTGCTCCGTTGCAGAATTGTCGCTGTCATTATTTATTTATTTTTATGACGAATTTCCCCACAAATCGCCATCGCTCAATTCTGCAAGTGATTATAATTTATAATCGCTGTTTTCTAGCTGCTCTAAAACCATTTTTGACATAAAGGGACACTTTTGGTTGCTATGGACAATCTACAGTTTGCAGGCAGAAAGAACAGTTTTTATTATATAAAACTACATGCAGGACACTGGGTAGACCACTAGGGACAAGAGGGGTGTGTATTTTTTACATACAGTACTGTAATTTATGAGATTTCAGTATACTGTATGTATAGTGTTTGTTTACTTTTTTGAATTTGGCGCCGATCTCCGCCCCGTGCGTCGTAACGTCGCAGGGAACAGAGATCGGCGGCACAGGAGGACACAGCGCGGTGGCATCGCTGGATCCAGGAACAAGGTAAGCCAGCGCGCGCTGCAGGCTCTGCATAGCTACCCCGAGCATGACTCGGGGATACCGATTTTAGCACAAAAAATCCACCCCAGGTCACGCTCGGGAATACCGCCAGGAGGGTTAAAAGAACTCGGCAGGTAGGTTGTTCCAAACATCTTGGAGAACTAAGCACAGATCTTCTGTGAATGTCAACTGCCTCTAATCCTTCTGTCTCTTCATATGATGGTGGTCTTCTGATGTGGAGGAGGAACTCTGTTATGATGGTCACCTTCTGATGTGGAGGAAGAACTTTGATATGATGGTGACCTTCTGATGTGGAGGAGGGACTCTCAAATGATGGTGGCCTTCTGAGGTGGAGGAACTCTCAAATGATGGTGGCCTTCTAAGGTGGAGGAACTCTCATATGATGGTGGCCTTCTGATGTGGAGGAACTCTCATATGATGGTGGCCTTCTGATGTGGAGGAACTCTCATATGATGGTGGCCTTCTGATGTGGAGCAACTCTCATATGGTGGTGGCCTTCTGATGTGGAGCAACTCTCATACGGTGGTGGCCTTCTGATGTGGAGGAACTCTCATATAGTGGTGGCCTTCTGATGTGGAGGAACTCTCATATGATGGTGACCTTCTGATGTGAAGAAGGACCTCTGATATGATGGTGACCTTCTAATGTGAAGGAAGAACTCTCATATGATGGTGGCCTTCTGAGGTGGAGGAACTCTCATATGATGGTGGCCTTCTGATGTGGAGGAACTCTCATATGGTGGTGGCCTTCTGATGTGGAGGAGAAAATCTGATATGATGATGGCTTGATGTGGAGGAAGAACTCTGATATGATGGTGACCTTCTGATGTGAAGAAGGACCTCTGATATGATGGTGGCCTTCTGATGTGGAGGAAGAACTCTGATATGATGGTGACCTTCTGATGTGAAGGAAGAACTCTCATATGATGGTGACCTTCTGATGTGGAGGAACTCTCATAAGATGAGTACCTTCTGATGTGGAGGAGAAACCCTGATATGATGGTGGCCTTCTGATGTGGAGGAAGAACTCTGATATGATGGTGGCCTTCTGATGTGGAGGAAGAACTTTGATATGATGGTGACCTTCTGATGTGGAGGAAGAACTTTGATATGATGGTGACCGCCTGATGTGGAGGAAGAACTCTGATATGATGGTGACCTTCTGATGGGAAGAAGGACCTCTGATATGATGTTGACCTTCTGATGTAGAGGAACTCTCATATGATGGAGGCCTTCTGATGTAGAGGAGGAACTCTGATATGATGGTGGCCTTCTGACGTGAAGGGGGGACTCTAATGTAAAGGTTTTTCTAGCAGACTGTATATTCAATCGCCTATAAAACCGATTTTTTTTTCAGCCCCGAGTATTTGTAAAATATACAGCGAGGACCTCGTAGTGGAAAGTTTGGAGACCTCGGCTCTAAGCTATTCTCAGCATTCTTCTCAGGAGCTTTGTTTCAGCCTCCCAGGCCACCTCTGCAGTTGGCAATAGAAGATTTATTCTATCTTTTCATTTTTTTTGTCCATGTGCTGAAGAAAGAACCATCCGTCTTAAAATGAAAAGGAAACTATTAAGAAAAAAGGTGCAAACTTCCTCCATTGTTGCGGCCTCCCATACAATTACTCGGAGGTTGAATAAGTGCCCCCCGCTCTTTGTAAGGTGCGCCTGACACAGCGGAAGAATCCAAGGAGCCGCGTCGTGGCACAAAGGCTGGGGAGGTTTTTTTTTTTTGCATTTCGCCATAATGGGCGACTTTTGGAAACAATTGGCCGCCGGTGATGCTGAAAGACCTGGACTGTTTATTCCAGGCAGGTAAAAAGGGGATTTGAATAGACGCTGTTTTGCTTTGCTAGTTGAAAAGTGCGGCCTTGTTTCCCTGAAAACAAAGTGTCCTCCTCGCCGCTTCATTGTGCGCCGGAGAAGGCCGGCGTCTGTTCTGCGCCCTCTTTGTTCCCGTACTTTTCAATCCAATGAATAGAAAGGGAAGTATAAACGCACTTTCTATTTTAGGCCGTCATTTCTCATTTGGAACGTTCCAACGCCTCATTCCGTCTCCTCGGCCCTTTTCTTGCTTCTTATTGAAGTCATCATCGTGTGTAGAGCGTCTTCTAATGAGAAGAGGGTTATGGATTCCTCCAGCATCGGAGAGATCGTGTTTACTGTCGCCGTTGGGTTTCTTTAAAGACGATCACAAGTTTCTATGAAGGACAAACAAGTTATGCAAAAAGTAAGGTAGAAAAAAAAAAAAAAAGTACACTGCCGAAAAAGATACATGCATTTCTTAAACCCCCCTCCTGCCCAGACCAAATTTTCAGCTTTCAGCGCTGATGCACTTTGAATGACAATTGCACGGTCGTGCTACGCTGTACCCAAATGACATTTTTATCATTTTTTTCCCCACAAATAGAGCTTTTTGTTGACATTTGATCACCTCTGCGAATTTTATTTTTTGTAAACGTTTTATTTTTTTAATATTTTGTTATAAAATTTTGCAAACAGGTAATTTTTGTCCTTCATTGATGTACACAGATGAGGCTGCACTGATGGGCACCGATGGGCTGCATTGGTGAGCACCGATGGGCTGTACTGGTGAGCACCGATGGGCTGTGCTGGTGAGCACCGATGGTCTGTGCTGGTGAGCACCGATGGGGTGTGCTGGTGAGCACTGATAGGCGGCACAGGCACTGGTATGCACTGAGAGGTGACACTGATGGGTGTCACTGAAAAAAAATTGATAAAAATACTCCGGAGAGGAAGTGGTTACAAATACATATTTTTTATGAGAAAAAGCAATTGAACAATGGGTGAAATTTAGTTTGGACGCATCTTACATTTTTCCCTTCATTCCGCCCCACGCTATGCAATAAATGTTCATACAGGGCCAGATTCAGAGAAGAAGTACGCCGGAGTATCTGCTGATACTCCGGCGTACTTTCAAATTTGCCGCGTCGTATCTTTATTTGTAATTCACAAACAAAGATACAACGGCATTTGGCTAAGATCCGACAGGCGTACGCCTTCGGATCTTAGGATGCAATACTTCGGCAGCCGCTGGGTGGAGATCGCGTCGTTTTCCACGTCGGGTATGCTAATTAGCTGTTTACGGCGATCCACAAAGGTACGCGCGTTCGTCGCATTCTCTTACGCCGTCGCTAGTCGGCTTTTCACGTCGCAAAGTTACGGCTGCTATTGAGGTGGTGTAACAATAGACAACCCATGTTAAAGTATGGCCGTCGTTCCCGCGTCGAATTTCCAATTTTTTATTTTTTTGGGTAAGTCATCCGGGAATACGAAAGGACGTAACTCACGTCGCCGTTCAAAACATTACGTCGGGGCGACGTCATTTCGCGCAAAGCACGGTGGGAAATTTCAAAACGGAGCATGCGCAGTACGTTCGGTGCGGGAACGCGCCTAATTTAAATGGTACACGCCCCATTTGAATTAGGCGGGCTTGCTCCGGACGGCTTTACGCTACGCCGCCGCAAGTTTACACGCAAGTGCTTTGTGAATCAAGCACTTGCGGCGGAGTAACGTAAAGTGGATACGTTACGCCGCCGTAATTGTTCGTGAATCTGGCCCTCAGATTTTAACATGCATGGAAAAAATGAAAAAAATAAATAAAAATACTCCGGAGAGGAAGTGGTTACAAATACATATTTTTTATGAGAAAAAGCAATTGGGGGAAATTTAGTTTGGACTCATCTTACATTTTTCCCTTCATTCCGCCCCACGCTATGCAATAAATGTTCATACAGTTTACAATTGTCCCTCTAATATACAACTGTGCGATGCGTTTATCACAACAACGGACGTGGATTACAAATGTGTCGGAAATATTCTTAAAAAAAGTAAAGAAGTGTTGTAATACTTTCATGTCTCTTTTGTCACTGAACATGCATACATGTTTTTCTTCCTGATGGTGACTTATTAACAATGTATTCCTTTCCAATTTTTTTCAAACTTAAATATTTTCCCAAGGCCAGTCACTTTTGACAGAAGCCATAACATTCCAAAGTCATAAGAAAAGGTTACATTGTTCAAAAATATTCGGCTCGTTGATCTGAATGTTTGCACCTTTCTACAGCCGGTTTGTTTCCCGAGCTCCACATTCTCCTCCATTATTACATTTTTTTATATATTTTTGTATTTCTTTTTCTATAATATATATATATATATATATATATATATATATATATATATATATATATATATATATATATATATATATATATATATATATATATATATATATATATATATATTTGGAGGATCATACTCCAATGGTAGATGCGTTTTTCAGTGAGACGCCAATCCGGAGCTGTGTTTTAAGGGCCTGGTAGCCCACTTTTATTTAAAAGAAAAGTTCAAAGTTCACAAGAAACAAAAGCAGCCCTCGCAGGGGGTTTCATCATTTCTGTATCTTGCAAAGAAAATCAACAGTCGCACACAGCGACTTATCTGCACACAGCATTTGATTCGCACACAGCGACTTTTCCTCTTGACACACACGGCTTCCAATTCGCACACAGCGTCTAGCTTACATCTTTCTGCTCCAACAGTCATCACCTCTGCCTCCTGCAGAGATGCATCCACTCTGTCTTCTCTCACAGAGCTTTTTGGGAGTCACCTGACTCCTTAGCACAGACCTCCTGTCTGTGGGGTGTGGCCCTGAATGCTGTTTAGATCAGCCTTCAAAAGCCCAAACCACAGCTGGCCAATTAACTTGTGTTTGTCTCTCCCAAAATATGGCAAAAACCCGCCATCATTCAGGTAAGACAGACCCAAACCACCACATACCCTCCCCCTCTGTTTCGAACCGGAGGGAGGAACACACAGACCCATCATCACAAATGGGTCACCTCTGGGCCAACCATTGGCTACACAGGCCCATTTTTTCCCGGGTCTGTTTCCACCAACACTTCGCCATGGCGCCTTTGTGCCAACTATGAGCAGCAGGAGTCCCAATCTGCCCAACCCTTCCTCTAAAGGGGCACTCTACCCAGCTCTTCTTCCGGGTGTGCTTCCACCAGCACTTCTTCCTAAACCATGGGCTCTTACAAATCCCTCTATCCCTTCTATCTTCTGGCCTCAGAATCCCTCTTTTCCCTCCCATGGACCTACACTCCTGGGACTGTTGGGGACCTACTTCTATGGGATCTGTCAGGAACTGACCACTCTCACTACCTGACTCAACATTGTCAATGGGACCTCTGGTCCCCTTGTTTGTTAGGACAGAGTCTATGGAGGGACCACCTACAGGCAAGCAGTTACTCCCTATGGGACAGTCCCACAGTTTCACATCGCCCCCTGTTGTCCAACACTCCAATAACAATTGTCCTACCAACGCACATTTTTCCACACCAATCTCTTTAACCACTTCTGTGTCCATTGGTACCTCAACCAATAGCTCAGAATTGTCTGACAGTGCTCTACAGTGCTTCTCATACACTTTGTTACAGATATCATTACCGTTATTTCCTATCAAAGTGTCTCCGGGTACCTCAAACTGTACCTCTCTGTGAGTGATGGACTGAATTCCCACTACTGCCACGTCCATTCCGAGCCCTTCCTTTACATGAGGTCTAGAGGGCGAGACAGTACGCGCGCCATGTACCAACCACTCCTCAGCCGTACCTCGGACTGCACCAGTAGGAATGCACCCCAACACATCAGCAGACGGAGAGACTTCCACTATGTCTATTACTTCTGATATCCCTAACAATTCCCCTGAGCGCCTTCCGCACCCAACCGCCGCTGGAAGCACTCTCGATGAGAACTGTGAGACAACTTTACACAAAATTAACCAACAGTACAGCAACCAATTTTCATTAATATTGCTTAAAGCGGGGGTTCACCCTTAGAGGGCACTTTTCCCCCTTAGATTCCTGCTCGTTTTTACTAGGGGAATCGGCTATTTATTTTAAAATATGTGCAGTACTTACCCGTTTACGAGATGCATCCTCTCCGTCGCTTCCGGGTATGGGCTTCGGGAATGGGCGTTCCTTCTTGATTGACAGTCTTCCGAGAGGCTTCCGACGGTCGCATCCATCGCGTCACGATTTTCCGAAAGAAGCCGAACGTCGGTGCGCAGGCGCAGTATAGAGCCGCACCGACGTTCGGCTTCTTTCGGCTACGAGTGACGCGACGGATGCGACCGTCGGAAGCCTCTCGGAAGGCTGTCACTCAAGAAGGAACGCCCGCTCCCGAAGACCCATACCCGGAAGCGACGGAAGAAGATGCAGCTCGAAAACGGGTAAGTACTGCTCATATTTTAATACAAATAGCCGATTCCCCTAGACCGAACGAGCAGGAAGCTAAGGGGATAAAAAATTTTTTTTTACAAATGGGTGAACTCCCGCTTTAACAATGCCTGTACCACCTGTGTCCACCGATTGGTACTACGCAGTACCATGTCACCCCTCTGCTGTGGATACACGCAGGTGTACATTGGAAATATTGTCACCAATTCCAACAACATCTCAGTTATTTTTAAACATGTCACATCTAAACACAGAACTCTAGGAATTTTTCCTTTACTAACAATGTGGAGGGGCTCATTTGGTAAAGCGTGAGAGGCTGAGTCATTTAAAGAGACCTCTACCTCAGAGGCAACTGACAAAACTTGCGGCTTCCCTTGAGCACTGCAAATCGCATGTGCGACACTCATCCTCTCACTTTCAGCAACACTGAGCGATTCCAAATCGCTATCCATTACCATATCATTCTGAAGAGCAACATTCCTCATCTCTTTTGCTGAGGACAAAACTTCTGCCATGTATGCGCCCTTTTCAGATCCTTCCAACTGGAGAGGGTCAACTTCTGCCAAAGCCAATGCACCCGTGTCTACCGGCCCTGCAGTCTCTCCATTTTGCATAGCAGAATTTGTGTCCACCGCAAACACATTTTTAAACACAGCAGGCTGCAATAACATAACTTGACCACTGTGTGGCGCTTCATTAAACTCGCGAGGACTTTTTCTGTCAGCAGCGACAGACTGTAGTAACACATCACTACAAGCAAATTCAGACATTTCAGTTTTACCATTTTTCTCATCACGAAGGTCAAGTACCCTCTTATCCATCAGAGCGGCACGACCGTCGTCCCAGGCAACCTCTGGCTCCAACACACAGAGCTCCCTGGAGGTTTCTAAGGAAACCTCTGCAACCTTACCTACTGTTGCTAAGGGAAATCGCATAACCTGTTTAGCGATCACCCCTACCTCATTACTAGTGAACACATCACCATAAGTGCATGTATCATCATTTATAAACATAGCAGTTCTATAACCTTTATCAGATTGACTTTTATCAGAACGCACGGGCACCCTGCATGCGACTCAGCACATTAGCCTTCCTCTCTAACGGAACTATTTTGCCCACTAGGGCGGCTTCACAGTTGTCCTGGGAAACACCTTGCCTTACCAATACAGGCTCCTTGGCGGTTTCCCTTGGCAACTCCGCAGCAGCTGTCTCTATCGCTAGGGAACATGACACACCAACTGTTTTGGTCACCCCTAACACATCTCTCTCAACATTCTGCTGGACTACCTTAGGTGCACCCATAGTCCATATCGGACCTTGACCTTGCTGCAAGCAGGGCTTTACCCTGTGTCTCCCCACTGATCTGGGTAACACACTGCAGTAAGTCCATTTTTACAACTTCTGCCGATGTCCTCACCGGACACACTTCACTTGAAACAGAAACTGCAACAGTCTTACCATACTCTGAAGTCGGCAAATCGATCTTCACTTGAGGGCGTCGTCTCTCAGTTGCATATTCACTGATGAACTCCTCCTGGTGGCCACAGGACGAAATTACAGCAGGCATCTCCCACTGTTTAACACCCCCTGCAGACACAACAGAAGACTTCTTGTTGCCAGGGGTGACTGAAAACACATCTGAAAGGCAACCTTGGTCCACCAACGAAGAGTTCCGCTGGCCCATGATACGATGAAACTCTCCTCTAAGAAGGATTTCCTCTTTAAACTTGCAATAGTCATCCTGGTCACTGTCCATCAAATGGTAAACCGACCGGTACTCCACCGGCAACAAGGTTTGCAGCAATTTTGGCCACCGGTCTCTAGGCCATTTCCCCCTTACGGCGACTTTTTCAAATTTTCTCAAGAAGTCTCCAACCTCCTCTGCTGGTAGCATGGGTTGCATGTAATCAGAGGCACAAATCATAGCACCTTGAACTGCATCTGACACATTTTCTCCGGTTGCTAACGGAAACGGTGCTCTCCTAGCTGCGCGTTGCTGGCTCTCCGACACACGTAGACTCTCTCCATGAAGCGACGTTGCTTTAAACCTGCCAGGACTTTCTGTAGGCAATATTTCTGTCTTGCGGTCCACTGACGTGACACCATAGGCGTTGCTATGGGCGACTGCACCCATCTGCTCACTCTTTACATTCAGCGCAGGCTTCTCATACCTTTGTTTTGTTGATGCCTGGGACAAAGGGCATTTGGACACTTCATGCCCCCACTCACTGCACCGCAAATAGCGCACTTGTTTCTTAATACTTTGCACATTAATAGCTGGCCGGCCTGCACCAGCGTTGCTAAGGGTAACAGCATGAACTTCCCCTTTATTTTGGTTCAGTGCGGCCAAGTGACGATTGCACCAATCCACTGATTCTCCGCACTTGCAATCACCTGTGCACTCATTTCAACTGTGTTGCTAGGGACAACAGCATGAACGTTGACTTTGGCTTGGTTCAGCGCAGTAAAGTGCTTTTTGCATGATTCTGGGGCTTGTTCTGTCGGCAACAAACCCTCCAGCCACAAAGTCCTGTCTCTCATTTCAGCAAATATTGCTTTCTGTTTGCGATTTGACCTTCCCATCGCTGCAAACAGGGCAATGGTTTATCACACAGTTCCTTCCTAACACAGGAAAAATGTTGGTGTACTTTCTCCAAGACTTGCAAAACCGCACACTTTTACATGCAGACTTTACTCTCTGCGATTCCACTCGGACCATCCATTCACTGGGCGTTCCCAAATGGATAGGTCTTCTCAGAGCTCACTTCCACAGGTATACCACCTGTATGCAAGCACAGTCCATTAATTGAACTCCTGTGCAATGCAGTTCTCCTGACTGCCACACACAGCTAACAGAAGTTCACAGCAGAAAAACTTTTAACTTCAAGTTCATATTGGCTGTTCCTCATAGCATTGCTGCCAAAAACGCACGGTTGCTTTCTACTCACTGTTTGTTGGCATGCGTGGATCTGGAACTCTTCCAAACTGCCCGTAGCAATACCTCCACCAGATGTAAGATTGGGGGGGGATCATACTCCAACGGTAGATGCGTTTTTCAGTGAGACGCCAATCCGGAGCTGGGTTTTAAGGGCCTGGTAGCCCACTTTTATTTAAAAGAAAAGTTCAAAGTTCAGAAGAAACAAAAGCAGCCCTCGCAGGGGGGGTTTCATCATTTCTGTATCTTGCAAAGAAAATCAACAGTCGCACACAGCGACTTATCTGCACACAGCATTTGATTCGCACACAGCGACTTATCTGCACACAGCGACTTATCTGCACACAGCATTTGATTCGCACACAGCGACTTATCTGCACACAGCGACTTATCTGCACACAGCGACTTATCTGCACACAGCATTTGATTCGCACACAGTGACTTATCTGCACACAGCGACTTGTCCTCTTGACACACACGGCTTCTAATTCGCACACAGCGTCTAGCTTACATCTTTCTGCTCCAACAGTCATCACCTCTGCCTCCTGCAGAGATGCATCCACTCTGTCTTCTCTCACAGAGCTTTTGGGAGTCACCTGACTCCTTAGCACAGACCCCCTGTCTGTGGGGTGTGGCCCTGAATGCTGTTTAGATCAGCCTTCAAAAGCCCAAACCACAGCTGGCCAATTAACCTGTGTTTGTCTCTCCCAAAATATGGCAAAAACCCGCCATCATTCAGGTAAGACAGACCCAAACCACCACAATATATATATATATATATATATATATATATATATATATATATATATATATATATATATATATATATATATATATATATATATATGGTTGCCACCTCATCCCTTTAAAAAGGAACACATCTGAATTACACAGGTTCTGAGGCTAATTTAATGCAGATAAGGCACCAAGTGAGTTTAATTACCACCTTAATCAGCCACAGAACCTGTGTAATTCAGATGTGTTCCTTTTTAAAGGGATGAGGTGGCAACCCTATATATATATATATATGTTTTATTTAAGGGCCCAGAGGTCCCCAGGGGCCCATGTGGCAACCTCCCCTTTTTTAAAAAAAAATGTTTATTTATTTATTTTTTTATATATATTTTTTTATTTTTATTTTTTTATTAAAGGGCCCAGAGGTCCCCAGGGGCCAGGAAGGCAACTCCCCCCGTTTTTTTTTATTTGTATTTCTTTTATATATATATATATATATATATATATATATATATATATATATATATAATTTGTTTTATTTAAGGGCCCAGAGGTCCACAGGGGCCCATGTGGCAACCCCCCTCTTTTTAAATAAATGTTTATTTATTTATTTTTATATATATATTTTTTTTATTTTTAATTAAAGGACCCAGAGGTCCCCAGGGCCCCGGATGTCAACCCCCCTTTTTTATATAAGAAAATTACATTTTTTATATATATTTTTTTCTTTCTTTTTTTTTTCTTTTTTGTCTCTGCTCCAGGGGGCCCATGCCTGAAGCCGTGTAAGGGGCACCATAATTCCTGATGGCCGCCCTGTGTTTGGTGTGTCCTCCCCCCCCCCCCCCCCCCCACAAATAGAGCTTTCTTTCGATCACCTCTGCTTTTTTTTTATTATTATTTAAAAAAAGACAGAGGGCTAGATTCAGCAAGCATTCACGCCGGCGTATCTTTAGATACGCCGCGTAAATTCGGTACCGGTAATTTCGGTATTCAGAAAGCAAGATATGCCAAAATTAGCCTAAGATGCGACTGGCGTAAGTCTCTTACACCTTTGTATCTTAGGGTGCATATTTACGCGGACCGCTAGGTGGTGCTTCCGTTGTTTTTAGCGTAGAATATGCAAATGACCTAGATACGCCGATTCACAAACGTACGTGTGCCCGGCGGAATTTTTTTTATGTTGTTCGCATAAGGCTTTTTCCCGGCGTAACGTTGCTCCTGCTCCTATGAGGCGTACGCAATGTTAAGTATGGACGTCGTTCCTGCGTCGAATTTTGATTTTTTTACGTTGTTTGCGTAAGTCGTTCGCGAATAGGGCTGGACGTAATTTACGCTCACTTCGAAAGCAATGACGATTTGCGGCGGAGTTTCGAGCATGCGCACTGGGATTCTTTCACGAACGGCGCATGCGCCGTTTGTAAAAAAAAATAAAATACGCCCACATCATCCCCATTTGAATTGGGCGGGCTTACGCCGGCCCACATACGTTACGCCACTGTAACTTAGGGCGCAAGTTATTTATGAATACGGTGTAAAAATATTTAAGTAGTACACTTTTTTTTATTAAATATATACATTTTTTTTTAGACAAGTATTACACAAAAACGTTAATCTCACTTGTTTAAAGTTTGCCAATGAACAAAAAGTATTCTTTTGCGGTCTTCAGAATTTTAACAATGTCTTTGGAAGCGGCATTGAAAGCCTATCTGTTAATTATACAATGAAAATAAAATAAGACAACTACAGAAGAAAAAACAAAAAAATTAAAATCAATTCCTATCAGAACAATTGCTTGTAATAAGGAGAAGAGTTTCAGGGAAGCAGCGCCGATCGCGATGAAGTGTTGACGGAAGAAGTAAGAAGTGACTTCTGTGTGGACGACTTCCTCGGGTCTCCATCTTTATCCCATCTGCTGCATAAAGCTGTTCCTAAATGTATCTGTCATCATTTTAGATTTATTCTCACATATGTGAAATTTTAATGAATTAAAAAAAAAAAAAATTAAAAATATGTTATGGACCTCTTTTTCTAAAGTTTCATAAAACGAAACTTTCTGATACATTTATTTTCCTTAACCACTTGCCGACGGGCTAACGGCGATATACGTCGGCAGAACGGCGCGGCTGCGCAAAGCAACGTACGCGTTGCTTTGAATTTGCCGCCGTGCGGGCGCGTGCGTGCTCCGTACCCGCGGACTCGACGTCCGCCGGTGTTCCACGATCGTGTCACGGAGCTGCAGAACGGGGAGAGGCCTATGTAAACAAGTTGTTCTGCCTAGTGACAGGACACTGATTGTCTGTTCCCTGTCATCGGGAGCAGTGATCAGTGTTGTGTCACTTGTAGCCCCCTCCACAGTTAGAATCACTCCCTAGGACATACTTAACTCCTTGATCGCCCCCTAGTGTTTAACCCCTTCACCAGGGCCGGTCCTAGGGTCACAGGCGCTTGGGTGCAGAAATATTTCTGGCGCCCCACACAGGTGTCGTTATTTTACTAACTCTTCCCCTTTACAAATGTTTCTGTTATGTCCTGGAACGTACCTTGTAGCCAGAGCCTAGTGTGCAGGAGGAGGCCTCTCTTACAGCCCCGGCTCTGGAGCTGCTGGAGTTGGGACAGCAAGCTCGGGAGCGCGGCGAGGTAGGAGTGCCTGGTGATGATAGCAGCCCGGCACCGTTGGTGGTCCTTCGGGACGGTGGTTGTAGGAGACAGCGTCTCTGGAGCTGGCACAGGCACTGGATAGCAGGAGCTGGTGAAGCAAGCCGGGTTAGCAGATAATCAGGAGGGTTAAGCAAGCGTAGTCAGATTCAGGCACAGGGTCTGGTAACGATGGGCAGGAGAGCAGAGCGGAGTCAGAGCAAGCCAGGGGTCAAAGTGGAGAGGGTCGGATGGTCAGACGGAGCCGGGTCGGTTTGGGGTAACAGGTTACACAACAGGTCACAGGTTTCACTGATACAATGCTGCAGATCAGACAGCAAAGTGTCACTGCAGCTGCTTGCTTTTTAAAGGCTGAGTGGCGCCAATCGCGCATTAACGAGCACGCGCGCGTTCCCGCCGTCGTGCGCGTGTAGTAGGCGCATGCGCGTACATACGAGCACGCGCATTTGGCGCACAGATGCGCGCATTTGGCACATATCCGTGTGCATGTGGGACACGCCTGCGCACATGAATAGGTGATTGGTGCTGATTCTGACCATCAGTAAGTGTGCGCATGCGTGCACGCCGGAGCCTATTGGCAGGTCCCTGACAGTTTCTATGGCAATGACTCAACCACAGAGATGCTCCCCCACAAAGTCTTCATTACCCTGGGATCCTTACATGATCTCTTAAAAATAAACAAAATACAGGAAGAGAAGCCGAGTACTTTATTGGGACCTGAAGAAGGGCCTCTGTGAAGGACACAGAGAGGGCTTCTGTTAGAGGGTCTTTTAGATGTTTGGCGCCCCCACCTCTGCAGGCACCGGGGTGCAATGCACCCTACCTAGAATCGGCCCTGCCCTTCACTGCCAGTGTATTTTTTACATTAATCAGTGCATTTTAATAGCATAATAAATGACAATGGTCCCAAAATAGTGTCAAAAGTGTCCGATGTGTCCGCCGTAATGTCGCAGTCACGATAAAAATCGCAGATTGCCGCCATAACCAATAAAAAAAATGAAATAATAATAAAAATGCCATAAAACTATCCCCTATTTTGTAGACGCTATAACTGCGCAAACCAATCGATATACGCTTATTGCGATTTGTTTTTACCAAAAATAAGTAGAAGAATACGTATCGGCCTAAACTGAGAAAGAAATATTTTTTTTATATATTTTTGGGAGATATTTATTATAGCAAAAAGTAAAAAATATTGCCTTTTTAAAAAAAAATGGCACAATTTTTTGATTATAAAAAAAAAACTGCAGAGGTGTTCAAATAACACCAAAAGAAAGCTCTATTTGTGGGAAAAAAAGGACGTCAATTTTATTTGGGTACAACGTCGCACGACCGCGCAATCGTCAGTTAAAACGACGCAGTGCCAAATCGCAAGAAGTGCTCGGGTCAGGAAGGGGGTAAATTCTTCCGGGACTGAAGTGGTTAAAGCTGAGTTCCGCCGAAAAAAACAAATACATTAAAAGTCATATCTACAGACAAATACTGTAGCTCCTGACTTAGGACACTTACCTGGCCTGGGCGCCCGTGATGTCCTCACCCGAAGCCGACCCGTCCCTCGGCTCCTGGGTGGAGGCGCCGGCATCTTCAGTAAGGAAACCAGGAAGTGACTCCTGAAATGAGACCTCCTGTCTACTGGCTACTGGCTGGGTTATCTCTAACCCCAGCATGAGACCTTCTGTCTTTTGGCACCTCTGACCCCTGGGTGAGACTCTTGACTCCTAATTGGAGCTCCTTTGACCCCTGAGTTAGACCTCCTGTCGCGTGACTCCCAATTGGGGCTCCCCTGACCCCTGGTTTAGACCTCCTGTCTCTTGACTCGGAATTAGGGCTCCTCTGACCCCTGGTTTAGACCTCCTGTCTCTTGATTCCTAATTGGGGCTCCGCTGACCCCTGGGTGAGATTTTTTGTCAATTGACTACCTATTGGGGCTCCTTCGACCCCTGGGTGAGATCTTCTGTGGCTTGACTCCTAGCTGGGGCTCCTCTGACCCCTTGGTGAGACCTTCTGTATCTTGACTCCTAGCTGGGACTCCTCTGACCCCTGGGTGAGACCTCCTGTCTTTTTACTCCAGACTGGGGCTCCTCTGACTCCTGGGTGAGACCTCCTGTCTTTTGACTCCAGACTGGGGCTCCTCTGACTCCTGGGTGAGACCTCCTGTCTTTTTACTCCAGACTGGGGCTCCTCTGACTCCTGGGTGAGACCTCCTGTCTTTTTACTCCAGACTGGGGCTCCTCTGACTCCTGGGTGAGACCTCCTGTCTTTTGACTCCAGACTGGGGCTCCTCTGACTCCTGGGTGAGACCTCCTGTCTTTTTACTCCAGACTGGGGCTCCTCTGACTCCTGGGTGAGACCTCCTGTCTTTTGACTCCAGACTGGGACTCCTCTGACTCCTGGGTGAGACCTCCTGTCTTTTTACTCCAGACTGGGGCTCCTCTGACTCCTGGGTGGGACCTCCTGTCTTTTTACTCCAGACTGGGGCTCCTCTGACCCCTGGGTGAGACCGTCTGCCTCCCAAACAAGGGAGCCTTGCATAATCCTCAGAATTGAGTATATAACAACTCAGTCATACTGTATACATAAGACACTCGTCTTTTCTCTGTTTGTGTGCTTGTTTTGCAGATGTGTTATTGGGTACTTCTGGCAGCATTGTTACTAAATCAATG
The DNA here is from genome assembly GCF_905171775.1 of Rana temporaria. Classification (NCBI taxonomy): domain Eukaryota; kingdom Metazoa; phylum Chordata; class Amphibia; order Anura; family Ranidae; genus Rana; species Rana temporaria. Next base: position 180,416,655 of record NC_053497.1, on the reverse strand, counting down.
AGCGCACAATTTTATAAACATATTTGAAAGGCTCTTTTGGTGTTTGATACTAGCGCCTTCCCGCTGTCAGCACTGAAATGAACATTGGGAACAATCCCTTTCACAATTACTTTGTATCTTTACCTTGTTTTGCCTTGTTTTTTCAAAAAATAAGAACAACATCAAGATGTTTTATATTTGTCAGAACAATCTTTTTTCTTTTTCTTTTTTGAGCCTTTGGAATTAGTGAAATTATTGGTGTGGTACACACTGTTTCTTTCTGTGATTGGAGAATAATTATTTGCCTTTTAATTTATTATTTCTGTCTTTAGATGCATAGAGGCAGAAAATAAATAACAGGAGTTATAAAGTCTCTTTACTCCTGGCTGGGGCTCCTCTGACTCTTGGGTAAGACCTCATGTCTCTTGACTCCTGGCTGGGGTACCTCTGACCCCTGGGTAAGACCTCTGGTCTCTTGACTCCTGGCTGGGGTACCTCTGACCCCTGGGTAAGACCTCTTGTCTCTCGACTCCTAGCTGGGGCTCCTCTGACCCCTGGGTAAGACCTCTTGTCTCTTGAGTCCTAGCTGGGGCTCCTCTGACCCCTGGGTAAGACCTCCTGTCCCTTGACTCCTGGCTGGGGCTCCTTTAACCCCTGGGTGAGACCTTCTTTCGCTTGACTCCTAGTTGTGGAACCTCTGACTCCTGGGTAAGACCTCTTGTCTCTTGACTCCTAGCTGGGGCTCCTCTGACTCCTGGGTAAGACCTCCGGTCTCTTTACTCCAAGTTGGGGCTCCTCTGACTCCTGGGTAAGACCTCCTGTCTCTTGACTCCTAGCTGGGGCTCCTCTGACTCCTGGGTAAAACCTCCTGTCTCTTGACTCCTAGTTGTGGAACCTCTGACTCCTGGGTAAGACCTCCTGTCTCTTTACTCCTAGCTGGGGCTCCTCTGACCCCTGGGTGAGATCTTCTGTCTCTTGGCTCCTAATTGGGGCTCCTGTGACTCCTGGGTGAGATCTCCTGTCCCTTGACTCTTGGCTATGGCTCCTCTGGCCCCTCAGTGAGACCTACTGTCTCTTGACACCTAGCTGGGACTCCTCTTACTCCTGGGTAAGACCTCCTGTCTCTTGACACCTAGCTGGGGCTCCTCTGACTCCTCGGTAAGACCTCCTGTCTCTTGACTCCTAGCTGGGGCTCCTCTGACTCCTCAGTAAGACCTCCTGTCTCTTGACTCCTAGCTGGGGCTCCTCTGACCCCTGGGTGAGACCGTCTGTCTCCCACACTGGGAGCTCTCCAAACAGGGGAGCCATTGAGTAATTCTCAGTCAACCTCAGTCATACTGTATACATAAGACACTCTGCTTTTCTCTGTTTGTGTGTTTGTTTTGCGGATGTGTTATTGGGTACTTCTGGCAGCATTGTTACTAAATCAATGAGCGCACATTTTTATAAACATATTTGAAAGGCTCTTTTGGTGTTTGATACTAGCGCCTTCCCGCTGTCAGCACTGAAATGAACCTTGGGAACAATCCCTTTCACAATTACTTTGTATCTTTACCTTGTTTTGCCTTGTTTTTACAAAAAATAAGAACAACATCAAGATTTTTTATATTTGTCACAGCAATCTTTTTTTCTTTTCTTTTCTTTTTCTTTTTTGAGCCTTTGGAATTAGTGAAATGATTCGTGTGGTACACAATGTTTCTTTCTGTGATTGGAGAATAATTCTTTGCCCTTTACTTTATTATTTCTGTCTTTAGATGCACAGAGGCAGAAAATAAATAACGCGAGTTATAAAGTTTGTCAATGGAAACTCCACATCTGGGTGAGACCTCATGTCTCTTGACTCCTGGCTGAGGGTCCTCTGAATCTTGGGAAAGACCTCTTGTCTCTTGACTCCTAGTTGGGGCTCCTTTAACCCCTGGGTGAGACCGTCTTTCGCTTGACTCCTAGTTGGGGCTCCTCTGACTCCTGGGTAAGACCTCCTGTCTCTTGACTCCTAGCTGGGGCTCCTCTGACTCCTGGGTAAGACCTCCTGTCTCTTGACTCCTAGTTGGGGCTCCTCTGACTCCTGGGTAAGACCTTCTGTCTCTTGACTCCTAGCTGGGGCTCCTCTGACTCCTGGGTAAGACCTCCTGTCTCTTGACACCTAGCTGGGACTCCTCTTACTCCTGGGTAAGACCTCCTGTCTCTTGACACCTAGCTGGGGCTCCTCTGACTCCTCGGTAAGACCTCCTGTCTCTTGACTCCTAGCTGGGGCTCCTCTGACTCCTCAGTAAGACCTCCTGTCTCTTGACTCCTAGCTGGGGCTCCTCTGACTCCTGGGTAAGACCTCCTGTCTCTTGACTCCTAGCTGGGGCTCCTCTGACTCCTGGTTAAGACCTCCTGTCTCTTGACACCTAGCTGGGGCTCCTCTGACTTCTGGGTGAGACCTCCTGTCTCTTGACTCCTAGCTGGGGCTCCTCTGACCCCTGGGTGAGACCATCTGTCTCCCACACTGGGAGCTCTCCAAACAGGGGAGCCATTGAGTAATTCTCAGTCAACCTCAGTCATACTGTATACATAAGACACTCGGCTTTTCTCTGTTTGTGCGTTTGTTTTGCGGATGTGTTATTGGGTACTTCTGGCAGCATTGTTACTAAATCAATGAGCGCACATTTTTATAAACATATTTGAAAGGCTCTTTCGGTGTTTGATACTAGCGCCTTCCCGCTGTCAGCACTGAAATGAACCTTGGGAACAATCCCTTTCACAATTACTTTGTATCTTTACCTTGTTTTGCCTTGTTTTTTCAAAAAATAAGAACAACATCAAGATTTTTTATATTTGTCACAGCAATCTTTTTTCTTTTCTTTTTTAAACCTTTGGAATTAGTGAAATGATTTGTGTGGTACACAATGTTTCTTTCTGTGATTGGAGAATAATTCTTTGCCCTTTACTTTATGCTTTCTGTCTTTAGATGCACAGAGGCAGAAAATATATAACGGGAGTTATAAAGTTTGTCAATGGAAACTCCACAGCTGGGTGAGACCTCATGTCTCTTGACTCCTGGCTGAGGCTCCTCTGAATCTTGGGTAAGACCTCTTGTCTCTTGACTTGTAGTTGGGGCTCCTCTGACTCCTGGGTAAGACCTCCTGTCTCTTGACTCCTGGCTGGGGCTCCTTTAACCCCTGGGTGAGACCTTCTTTTTAGCTTGACTCCTAGTTGGGGCTCCTCTGACCCCTAGGTTAGACATTAGGGTTGGCCCGATCCCGATACCAGTACTTGTACTCCCGCAAATACCCCCGATGCCTAAATAGAATACTTGCCGCCGCCGTCGTATATCGCAAAGCCGCCGCTGCTGGCACGTTAATCACTGCGCGGGAAACATTAGAGTCAGCTTTCGTTTGAATAGCTGTTTTCCCCGCCACGCATAGACACGCCCCCCTTGCTCGGAATTGGACGGATCTGTCCAATCGCGAGCAAGGGGGAGTGTCTCTATACACAGCGCGGCAGGGAAAACAGCTTATTCAAACGAAAGCTGACTGTAATGTTCCCCGCGCGGTGATTAACGTGGCAGCGGCATCATTTAGGTACGGGGGACATGGCTGCATGTGGAGGGACATGGCTGGATATGTGGGGGACATGGCTGCAATATGTTTGGGGACATGGCTGCGTATATTTGGGACATGGCTGCAATATGTTTGGGGACATGGCTGCAATATGTTTGGGGACATGGCTGCAATATGTTTGGGGACATTTGTGCGTATATTGGGGACATGGCTGCAATATGTTTGGGGACATGGCTGCATATGTTTGGGGACATGGCTGTATATGTTTGGGGACATGGCTGGATATGTTTGGGGACATGGCTGCATATGTTTGGGGACATGGCTGCATATGTTTGGGGACATGGCTGCAATATGTTTGGGGACATGGCTGGATATGTTTGGGGACATGGCTGCATATGTGGGGGACATGGCTGCATATGTGGGGGACATGGCTGCATGTGGGGGACATGGCTGCATATGTGGGGGGACATGGCTGCATTTGGGGACACATTTAAAAAAAAGTATTGGTATTCGGTATCGGCGCGTACATAAAAAAAAGTATCGGTACTTGTACTCGGTCCTAAAAAAGTGGTATCGGGACAACCCTCCTTTGACCCCTGAGTGAGACATCCTGTCACTTGACTCCTAATTGGGGCTCCTCTGACTCCTGGGTAAGACCTCCTGTCTCTTGACTCCTGGCTGGGGCTCCTTTGACCCCTGAGTGAGGCCGTCTTTAATTCATTCTTTCTGTCTTTAGACGCACAAAGGTAGAAGAGAAATAACGGGAGGCATAAAGATTTGTCAATGGAAACTCCACTCCACGGCAGTTGTAAAGGAAAAATATGGTGGGGGGGGGGAGGGGGGTCTCTCACCCAGAAAAAGAAGGAATAGGATTTCTTTATAATACGATCTCTTCTACACTTACATAATAGTTTTTGAAGCTTGAGAGTTGAAGATGTTTAAAAGATTGGCAAACCCGAAATGAGAAATGTTTCTTTCACGTGAAAGAGCTTCTGTTAATATGTGCGGCACTTATATTCAAAAGGTTCAAAGCTTTTAGTAAAAAAGAAACAAAAAAAAAAAAAAGCAACTTCATACCGAACGATTTAAAGGTTTTGATAGTGTGAACATTTTAAAATTCTCTGTTAAAGTGGTATTAAAGACTTATTTTTTTTTAACAGCAAATGTACCTGCTCTGTGTAATGGTTTTTGCACAGAGCAGCCCTGATCCTTCTCTTCTCTGGTCCCCCACCGGCGCTCTGGGCTCTTGCTATGGGTTCACTCATGAATGCTCGCTCCCAAGCCCCGCTCTGTGTCCATAAGACACAGAATGGAGCTTGGGCCCGTCCTCCCTCCCTCCTCACTGGCTGGCAGGGGCGTTGCTAGGTGGCAAAAAGACCAGGGGCTTCGGCCGGAAGTCGGCACCAGGGGGGGGGGCCAGGGTGGTCGTGGCGCGTTTTTTTTGGGTGGGGTTGTGTGACGGAGGGTAAGCACACTTGCTGCCTGGCTTACCAGTGCCCATCAATGACCACTAAACTTACCTACCTGACACACTGACCTACCTGACCTCACCTACCTGACATACATACATACACTCACCTCACCTACCTGACATACATACACTCACCTACCTGACATACATACACTCACCTACCTGACATACATACACTCACCTACCTGACATACATACACTCACCTCACCTACCTGACATACATAGACCTACCTGACATTCACTGACTTCACCTACCTGACATACATATACTCACCTCACCTACCTGACATACATGGACCTACCTGACATTCACTGACCTCACCTACCTGACATACATACACTCACCTCACCTACCTGACATACATACACTCACCTACCTGACATACATACACTCACCTACCTGACATACATACACTCACCTACCTGACATACATACACTCACCTCACCTACCTGACATACATAGACCTACCTGACATTCACTGACTTCACCTACCTGACATACATATACTCACCTCACCTACCTGACATACATGGACCTACCTGACATTCACTGACCTCACCTACCTGACATACATACACTCACCTCACCTACCTGACATACATAGACCTACCTGACATACACTGACTTCACCTACCTAACATACATGTGCAAGTGTACTGGTCATCGAGTTTTTCAGCACATTGAAAATGCCCCCATTTGGCTTATACTCGAGTCACCTTTTTGCGCCTGATTTCCCGGACTTTGGGGACCCGGTACTGGCCTTGGAACACCTGTAGCCCCCCTCTTCCTCTACAAGTGTGCAAAGTTTGTTGACCGGGGGACCTATGACCGGGTAGCCCGGATTCTTCAAAGCCGGGCACCCCTTCTATAGACTCTCATGTTAAACAGTTATTTCTCCGGTGATTTGGGGACCCGGTGCCGGCCGGTCGTAAGTTCCCTAGACCCGGAACTTGGCACACATTTAGCTCTTCTACAAGTGTGCAAAGTTTGATGTCTGGGGGACCTACGGCTGGGGAGCACCGATTTTTCAAAGCCGGGCACCCCTTCTATAGACTCCCATGTTAAGCGTCAGTCTAGTCATGGACACAGTGAGGCATGGACACGGTGAGGCATGGGCACAGTGAGGCATGGGCACAGTAAGGCATGGGCACAGTGAGGCATGGGCACAGTGAAGCATGGACACAGTGAGGCAAAGTGAGGCACAGTGAGGCAAAGTGAGGCATGCAGATGGACACCCTAGCCTTATACTCGAGTCAATAAGTTTTCCCATTTTTTTTTTAGGTAAAATTTGGTGCCTCGGCTAATATTCGGGTCGGCTTATACTCGGGTATACCCGGGTACTTATTATTATTTTTTAATCTCAGCTTTAAATAGGGTGTGTCTTCTTTCCGCAAAGGAGCACAATCACAAAGCAAAGCAACTTTGATAAGATTTTTAATTATTTTTTATTTTACTAAGATTGAAATCTGATTTAAATCTCCAGCACTTTCCCTCACAATCGGTATCCAGAAATACAGACGTGGCACAGCGGCTATTTTTAAAGCTGTCACCGAATGTATTTTGTTTTGCCGTCATTTTTTTGACATGCACCCTGTAAGTGCTTCTTGTGTTTGCTTTGTGTTCTGGAAAATATCGCAGTTTTGTATCTTTCCCATCTGCAGGTGGAGAACACGCCATCAGATCGCACACAGAGAGGAGCACAGCTGCGGACTGAATCAAAAAAAGTGAATTCAGCATCTCGCGCCGAACAATTTCATAAGCCGAGCCCCTGAATGGAATAATCTGTTCTGTGAATGATAGGAAACCAATGCTAATCTGATAAGACGCCAGTAATGTCATCAGCCAGCTTTGGACCATGTAACCATGTTAGCAACAAGCCTCTGTGTGCACAGAATATACTGTGTGTATATATATATATATATATACTCACCAGACTGTCGGACACTTTATTAGGCCCTCCTTGCTACTACCGGGTTGGACCCCCTTTATTAGGTCCCCCTTGCTAGTAGCGGGTTGGACCCCCTTTATTAGGTCCCCCTTGCTAGTACCAGATTGGACCCCCTTTATTAGGTCCTCCTTGCTAGTACCGGGTTGGACCCCCTTTATTAGGCCCTCCTTGCTAGTAGCGGGTTGGAACCCCTTTATTAGGTCCTCCTTGCTAGTACCGGGTTGGATCCCCTTTATTAGGTCCTCCTTGCTAGTACCGGGTTGGATCCCCTTTATTAGGTCCTCCTTGCTAGTACCGGGTTGGATCCCCTTTATTAGGCCCCCCTTGCAATACCAAGTTGGACCCCCTTTATTAGGTCCCCCTTGCTAGTAGCGGGTTGGACCCCCTTTATTAGGTCCTTCTTGCTAGTAGCGGGTTGGACCCCCTTTATTAGGTCCTCCTTGCTAGTAGCGTGTTCGGACCGCCTTTATTAGGTCCCCCTTGCTAGTACCAAGTTGGACCCCCTTTATTAGGTCCCCCTTGCTAGTCTCGGGTTGGACCCCCTTTATTAGGTCCTTCTTGCTAGTAGCGGGTTGGACCCCCTTTATTAGGTCCTCCTTGCTAGTAGCAAGTTGGACCCCCTTTATTAGGTCCTCCTTGCTAGTAGTGGGTTGGACCCCCTTTATTAGGTCCTTCTTGCTAATAGCGGGTTGGACCCCCTTTATTAGGTCCTCCTTGCTAGTAGCAAGTTGGACCCCCTTTATTAGGTCCTTCTTGCTAGTAGCGGGTTGGACCCCCTTTATTAGGTCCTCCTTGCTAGTAGCAAGTTGGACCCCCTTTATTAGGTCCCCCTTGCTAGTCTCGGGTTGGACCCCCTTTATTAGGTCCTCCTTGCTAGTAGCAAGTTGGACCCCCTTTATTAGGTCCTCCTTGCTAGTATCAGGTTGGACCCCCTTTATTAGGTCCTTCTTGCTAGTAGCGGGTTGGACCCCCTTTATTAGGTCCCCCTTGCTAGTAGCAAGTTGGACCCCCTTTATTAGGTCCTCCTTGCTAGTAGCGGGTTAGACCCCCTTTATTAGGTCCTTCTTGCTAGTAGCGGGTTGGACCCCCTTTATTAGATCCACCTTGCTAGGAGCGTATTGGACCCCCTTTATTAGGGGGAGAGGCACTGGAGAGGCTACATTGATGGGCGCTGGTGAGGCTGCATTGATTGGCACTTATGAGGCTGCATTGATGTGCACTGGTAGGCTGGAGAGATTTACTGAATCTGGAGCACTCAGAATGTGGTGTAGCTGTGCATGGGAGCCAATCAGCTTCTAATCTCAGCTTGTTCAATTAAGCGTTGGCAATAAAACCTGGCGGATGATTGGTTTCTATTTAGAGCTGCACCAGATTTAGCACTCTCCAGTTTTAGTAAATAACCCCCTGAAGTGTGTTACTGGCAGGATTACGGTGAACATAAAATGAAAAAAAAAAAAGCATCAAAATAGAAAACTAATGCAGCCACCACATATACGGGTTGGTAGGTTGCAATCTATTTTGTATCTCCCCTGCTTCCAGGAGATAATGTTTGCTGTGAGTGAGACGGTGTATTGTTGCAATTTAATCATCATAAAATATTCTCTGTCGCACCGACAATCTTTACATCCCAGCGTGTGTTCCGACAAGAGGAGCCGCTGAGATATGAAAGAAAACGTGAAATAGAGAGAATCTTATGGTGATTAAGCTGCAAGATTTTCCATGTTTTGTTCTTAGGTTTAATTCTATTTTCAAAGGAGAAAACAAACCTGCATTTAATGGCAGTTTTCATGTTCATGTAACAGAATCTTCATATAAAAAAAAAATGTGTGGAGAGAAAGAGAAAAAAGAAGGGGAAAAGGAAGGAAGGAAGGGAAGGAAGGGAAGGAAGGAAGGAAGGGAGGAAGGAAGGGAAGGAAGGAAGGGAGGAATAAAGGAAGGAAGGAAGGAAGGAAGGAAGGAAGAAAGGAAGGAAGGAAGGAAGGAAGGAAGGAAGGAAGGAAGGAAGGAAGGAAGGAAGGAAGGGAGGAAGGAAGGGAAGGAAGGAAGGGAGGAATAAAGGAAGGAAGGAAGGAAGGAAGGAAGGAAGGAAGGAAGGAAGGAAGGAAGGAAGGAAGGAAGGGAGGAATAAATGAAGGGAGAGAGAAAATTAAAGTAGGAAGAAATGGTGGAAGAAAAAGAGGAAAATAATGAAAAAAAGAAAGGCAAGGCAGGGCAGGAAGGAAGAAAAATAAAATAAATCGAAAAAAATAAATATAAAGAAAAGAATGGCAAGGAAGGGTGGAAAATCAAAAAAGACAATGAAGAGGGGGGAAAAAACTGAAGAAAAAAAAAAGAGAAGGAAAGAAAAGAAAAAAAGAAAGTGTGGTGAGTGTTGGGTGGTGTGCGGTGTGGTGAGTGTTGGGTGGTGTGGTGGGTGTTGGGTGGTGTGCGGTGTGGTGAGCGCGGTGTGGTGAGTTTTGGGTGTTGGATGGTGTGGTGGGTGTTGGGTGGTGTGCGGTGTGGTGGGTGTCGGGTGGAGTGAGTGTTGGGTGTTGGGTGGTGTGGTGGGTGGTGTGCGGTTTGGTGAGTGTTGGGTGGTGTGCGGTGTGGTGGGTGTGGGGTGTTGGGCGGTGTGGTGAGTGTTGGGTGGTGTGCGGTGTGGTGAGTGTTGGGTGTTGGGTGATGTGGTGGGTGTCGGGTGGGGTGGTGGGTGTTGGGTGTTGGGTGGTGTGTTGGGTGGTGTGCGGTGTGGTGAGTGTTGGGTGGTGGGGTGGGTGTTGGGTGGTGTGCGGTGTGGTGGGTGTTGGGTGGTGTGTGGTGTGGTGGGTGTTGGGTGATGTGGTGGGTGTTGGGTGGTGTGCGGTGTGGTAGGTGGTGTGCGGTGTGGTGGGTGTTGGGCGGTGTGGTGGGTGTTGGGTGGTGTGCGGTGTGGTGGGTGTGGGGTGTTGGGCGGTGTGGTGAGTGTTGGGTGTTGTGCGGTGTGGTGGGTGTTGGGCGGTGTGGTGGGTGTTGGGTGGTGTGCGGTGTGGTGGGTGTCGGGTGGGGTGGTGGGTGTTGGGTGGTGTGCGGTGTGGTGAGTGTTGGGTGTTGGGTGATGTGGTGGGTGTCGGGTGGGGTGGTGGGTGTTGGGTGTTGGGTGGTGTGTTGGGTGGTGTGCGGTGTGGTGAGTGTTGGGTGGTGGGGTGGGTGTTGGGTGGTGTGCGGTGTGGTGGGTGTTGGGTGGTGTGTGGTGTGGTGGGTGTTGGGTGATGTGGTGGGTGTTGGGTGGTGTGCGGTGTGGTAGGTGGTGTGCGGTGTGGTGGGTGTTGGGTGTTGTGCGGTGTGGTGGGTGTTGGGTGGTGTGGTGGGTGGTGTGCGGTGTGGTGGGTGTTGGGTGGGGTGCGGTGTGGTGGGTGTTGGGTGGTGTGCGGTGTGGTGGGTGTTGGGTGGTGTGTGGTGTGGTGGGTGTTGGGTGGTGTGGTGGGTGTTGGGTGGTGTGCGGTGTGGTGGGTGTTGGGTGGTGTGCGGTGTGGGGGGTGGTATGTGGTGTGGTGGGTGTTGGGTGTTGTGCGGTGTGGTGGGTGGTGTGCGGTGTGGTGAGTGTTGGGTGGTGTGCGGTGTGGTGGGTGTTGGGTGGTGTGCGGTGTGGTGTGTGTTGGGTGGTGTTCGGTGTGGTGGGTGCCGGGTGTTGGGTGGTGTGCGGTGTGGTGGGTGTCGGGTGGTGTGCAGTGTGGTGGGTGTTGGGTAGTGTGGTGGGTGTTGGGTGGTGTGCGGTGTGGTGGGTGTCGGGTGGTGTGGTGGGTGTCGGGTGGTGTGCAGTGTGGTGGGTGTTGGGTGGTGTGCGGTGTGGTGGGTGTCGGGTGGTGTGGTAGGTGTTGGTTGGGATGCGGTGTGGTGGGTGTTGGTTGGGATGCGGTGTGGTGGGTGTTGGTTGGGATGCGGTGTGGTGGGTGTTGGGTGGTGTGCGGTGTGGGGTGGTGTTCGGTGTGGTGGGTGTCGGGTGTTGGGTGGTGTGCGGTGTGGTGGGTGTCGGGTGGTGTGCGGTGTGGTGGGTGTTGGGTGGTGTGGTGGGTGTTGGGTGGTGTGCAGTGTGGTGGGTGTTGGGTGGTGTGGTGGGTGTTGGGTGGTGTACGGTGTGGTGGGTTTTGAGTGGTGTGCGGTGAGTGTTGGGTGGTGTGGTGGGTGTTGGGTGGTGTGCGGTGTGGTGGGTGTTGGATGTTGAGTGGTGTGGTGGGTGTTGGGTGGTGTGCGGTGTGGTGGTGTGCAGTGTGGTGGGTGTTGGGTGGTGTGCGGTGTGGTGGGTGTCGGGTGTTGGGTTGTGTGCGGTGTGGTGGGTGCCGGGTGGTGTGGTGGGTGTTGGGTGGTATTGTGGGTGTTGGATGGTGTGCGGTGTGGTGGGTGGTGTGCGGTGTGGTGGGTGTTGGGTGGTGTGGTGGGTGCTGGGTGGTGTGCGGTGTGGTGGGTGTTGGGTGGTGTGCGGTGTGGTGGGTGTCGGGTGGTGTGCGGTGTGGTGTGGTGGGTGTTGGGTGGTGTGCGGTGTGGTGGGTGTCGGGTGGGGTGGTGGGTGTTGGGTGGTGTGCGGTGTGGTGGGTGTTGGGTGGTGTGCGGTGTGGTGTGGTGGGTGGTGTGTGGTGTGGTGGTTGTTTGGTGGGGTGGTGAGTGTTGGGTGGTGTGCGGTGTGGTGGGTGGTGGGTGGGGTGTGGTGTGGTGGGTGTTGGGTGGTGTGCAGTGTGGTGGGTGTTGGGTGGTGTGCGGCGTGGTGGGTGTTGGGTGGTGTGCGGTGTGGTGAGTGTTGGGTGGTGTGCGGTGTGGTGGGTGTTGGGTGGTGTGCGGCGTGTTGGGTGGTGTGCGGCGTGGTGGGTGTTGGGTGGTGTGCGGCGTGTTGGGTGGTGTGCGGCGTGGTGGGTGTTGGGTGGTGTGCGGTGTGGTGGGTGTTGGGTGGTGTGCGGCGTGGTGGGTGTTGGGTGGTGTGCGGTGTGGTGGGTGTTGGGTGGTGTGGTGGGTGTTGGGTGGTGTGCGGTGTGGTGGGTGTTGGGTGGTGTGCGGTGAGTGTTGGGTGGTGTGTGGTGTGGTGAGTGTTGGGTGGTGTGCAGTGAGTGTTGGGTGGTGTGCGGTGTGGTGGGTGGTGTGCAGTGTGGTGGGTGTTGGGTTGGTGTGGTGGGTGTTGGGTGGTGTGCGATGTGGTGGGTGGTGTGCGGTGTGGCGAGTGTTGGGTGTCGGGTGGGGTGGTGGGTGTTGGGTGGTGTGCGGTGTGGTGGGTGTTGGGTGGTGTGCGGTGTGGTGGGTGTGGTGATGGTCTGCCGGTATCTGTGCGGTCGGACGGTCTTCTCCCTCGGTGACATGTCATCATTAGATTGTGTTGTCTGGAAATTGGCGGCGCTCGGCCCTGATGCTATCTTTGTGTAATGGGAAGCTCTAATGACGGGCTGTCAGTGTACATATGAGAAGAGTCGTAATGCGGATGGATAATATCCTCTGTGGCACCGCACGTTCGCTGACGAGACGCCGCAGCCAGGAAGGAACCGTCCCGGGGCCTTGGGAAGGAGACAGATCCGTCTGTTGTAAACAGGACTGCGGTCTGCAGAAACAATTGTCTTTCATGGAAAGATCTGAGGATGTTAAGCAGTTCATGGAGAAATGACTTGGAGGTTCCGTCATCGGAGTCTGGGGGAGGAGCTTAGAGATTCGATGGGAAGATGAACTAAACAAACCGAAGTCAAGTAACAGACTTCACCTCACAACTCACCGGAGCGCAACCTACACAATTCATAATAATATGGGCCTCTATGTACTGCTATGTGACAGGTGCCCTTTAAAATGGATCTGATGATGATTGGGAGCTGACACGGCTTCTCTATCATGTGACTGCTGTAATTGGCTCTCATACTGGTCACATGATCAGGAGCTGACATGGCTTCTCTATCACGTGACTCCTGTAATTGGCTCTCACATTGGTCACATGATCGAGGGCTGATGCTGCTTCTATATCATGTGACTGCCATAATTGGCTCTCACATCGGTCACATGATCGGGAGCCGCTGCAGCCTCTCTGTATTGTGACTGCTGTAATTGGCTCTTATATTGTTCACATGATCAGAAACTGGCACAGCTTCTCTATCATGTGACTGCCATAATTGGCTCTCACATCGGTCACATGATTAGGGCTGACGCGGCTTCTCTATCATGTGACTCCTGTAATTGACTCTCACGTTGGTCACATGATTAGGACTCCTATGGCTTCTCTATCTTGTGACTGCCGTGATTGGCTCTCACATTGGTCACATGATCAGGAGCCACTGCAGCCTCTCTATTGTGACTGCAGTAATTGTCTCTCTTATTGGTCACATGATCAGGAGCTGATGCGGCTTCTCTATCATGTGACTGCTGTAATTGGGGCTCACATAGGTCACATGATCAGGCACTGACGCGGCTTCTCTAGCATGTGACTGCCGTAATTGGCTATCACATAGGTCACATGATCGGCAGCCAATGAAGCTTTTCTATAGTGTGGCTCCTGTTATTGGCTCTTACATAGGTCACATGATCGGGGCTGACACTGCTTCTCTATCATGTGACTGCCATAATTGGCTCTCATACTGGTCACATGATCGGGAGCTGACATGGCTTCTCCATCATGTGACTGCCGTAATTAGCTCTCTCATCAGTCACACGATTGGGGCTCAGGCGGCTTCTCCATCATGTGACTGCCATAATTGGCTCTCATACTGGTCACATGATCGGGAGCTGACATGGCTTCTCCATCATGTGACTGCCGTAATTAGCTCTCTCATCAGTCACACGATTGGGGCTCAGGCGGCTTCTCCATCATGTGACTGCCGTAATTGGCTCTCACATCGGTCACATGATCGAGGGCTGATGCGGCTTCTCTATCATGTGACTGCCATAATTGGCTCTCACATCGGTCACATGATCCGGAGCTGACATGACTTCTCTTTCATGTGACTCCTGTAATTGGCTCTCACATCGGTCACATGATCAGGAGCTGACGCGGCTTCTCTATCATGTAACTGCTGTAATTGGCTCTCACATAGGTCACATGATCGGCAGCCAATGAAGCTTTTCTATAGTGTGGCTCCTGTAATTGGCTCTCACATAGGTCACATGATCGGGGCTGACACTGCTTCTCTATCATGTGACTGCAGTAATTGGCTCTCATACTGGTCACATGATCAGGAGCTGATGCGGCTTCTCTATCATGTGACTGCTGTAATTGGGGCTCACATAGGTCACATGATCGGGGCTGACGCTGCTTCTCTATCATGTGACTGTCGTAATTGGCTCTCATACTGGTCACATGATCGGGAGCTGACGTGGCTTCTCCATCATGTGACAGCCGTAATTGGCTCTCTCATCAGTCACACGATTGGGGCTCAGGCGGCTTCTCCATCATGTGACTGCCGTAATTGGCTCTCACATCGGTCACATGATCCGGAGCTGACATGACTTCTCTTTCATGTGACTCCTGTAATTGGCTCTCACATCGGTCACATGATTGGGACTCCTATGGCTTCTCTATCTTGTGACTGCTGTAATTGGTGCTCACATAGGTCACATGATCAGGAGCTGACGCGGCTTCTCTATCATGTGACTGCCGTAATTGGCTCTCACATAGGTCACATGATCGGCAGCCAATAAAGCTTTTCTATAGTGTGGCTCCTGTAATTGGCTCTCACATAGGTCACATGATCGGGAGCTGACGTGGCTTCTCCATCATGTGACTGCCGTAATTGGCTCTCACATAGGTCACATGATTGGGGCTCAGGCGGCTTCTCCATCATGTGACTGCCGTGATTGGCTCTCACATCGGTCACATGATCAGGAACAGACGGCCACTGTACTGGGAGAGCGCAGCGTGCATTTTGTGTGGCGGCTCGGCACGAACGCCCGCTTAACCTTGTGTTACACGGTCACCAAGAGGTTAACAGACTGGATTACCAAGAAGATCGAAACAAAGTTACATTCAAAAAAAGTTGCGAGAGGGAGGGATGTCAGCGCGGATATTCTGCGCGAATATTTCACTCGGAAACACGTCCCGGCGCTGATCTCAACAAATCCTGTTTTGAACGCCCACAACCAGACAGATATTGACGCTTGCAGAGAAATGATAACTAAAGCACTTTACCGAATCAACTTACATTTTTTTTATTTTTTTATTTCCGAGGAACCACAATAGCGGATTGCGAGCCGGCGGGTTCGGCGGGGTAATCATCCCTTCAATTATATTTCATTTATTTTTATCATCCTCAAAAATGTCAAATGTCGGAACGGCAGAGCCGGGGGAATGTCAAACTGTCAAAACTTTCTATCACCGCGATGACTTTCTGAGCATGACGGAGAAATGTGCAAATGTGCCACCGCGGTGCCATTCACCGCGGCGAGCCGTCACGTCTTCTTTATGGAAGTTGGCGTGGGGGAGAGCGCCAGGCAGCAATATTTCTCCGGGCTTCTCTGCAAATAAGCCGGAAAAAAAAAATACAGAGCGGAACGGGGTCTGGAGCGGGTCGTCTGCTGATGCGCCGATCAAACGATCGGTGTTTGGCACTTTGCAGCGCTGGGGTCCTCAGTTCTGTTCCCACCAGGACTTTTGGCTGCATGGAGTTTGTTATTCTGTGTTTTGTGTGGATGTTTCCAGCTACAGCTATTTTCTAAAAAACGTAAGCTGAGTGAGTGTGAATGATACAGAATAGATCATCATCATCATCAGAACAGATCCAAGTATTGACTCTTTTTTTGTTTATAGCGAAAAAAAAAAAACGCAGAGGTGATCAAATACCACCAAAAGAAAGCTCTATTTGTGGGAAAAAAAGGACGTCGACTTTGTTTGGGTGTCACGTCGCACGACCACGCAATTGTCAGTTAAAGCGACGCAGCGCCGAATCGCAAAAAGGGGCCTGGTCCTTTAGCAACAAAATGGTCCGGGGCTGAAGTGGTTATATTTTTTTTTTTATCGGATAGATTTCCCTCCACTGTAAATAAATCAGGTTCATGTTGCCTCGTAAATCTCACCGAAAATATATCCTCAGCCTTCGAATTAAGGAGCCTTTGTAAACGTGTGTATTTTTTGCCACTTTGCTCGCCGATCGCGGGGTAAGTAGCAGCAGGCGCTGAGTTTTGGATTTGCGTCTCAACCGTCTAATCAAGGGATGCATTGTTAAAAGTCTAAGGACGTAAATGACTACAATTTCATGTAAAACATAGTATATTTTAAGCATTAAATGATCGGTTTATTCAAGCTGGGGACAAAAAAAAAAAAAAAGCATAAAATGTAATTCAAAAACCACAGAAAATTTAGAAAATAAATGCTGCTTTTCAAAATTTCAAAAGTTTAGCTTTTTTTTTTGTTGCAGCATGCACTATATTTATGATCGAGAATGAGTGGTGGAATTTCAACACTTTGGCCCAGATTCACAGAGTGTGGGCGCACATTACTCCGCCGTACAGTAACCGCCGTACGCTACGCCAACGCAGCGCAGAGAGGCAAGCATTGAATTCAGTAAGCCTGTGCTCCCAACGCTGCGCCAGCGCGGCGTGGGTTTCGAAGGCGTACGCCGGTGTAGGTGGAAGTTGGTCTGACCCATGCAATCGAGGCGTGACCCCATGCAAATGATGGGCCGAGCGCCAGACAGGTACATATCATGAACTGTGCATGCGCACACCCCCCTGCGTCTGCCCCCCGCACCTGCTCACAACCACGCCGGCACAACTGCCTAAGCTACGCCGGATCACTGCGTACGCCGTGAATGTAACGTACGCCCAGCCAGACACACGTCCAACGCACAATACGCCGGCTTGTGTTCCCTGGGGCAGACCTGTGCATGTCTGTTGCCGGGTTGCACCTCCTTTATGAGGAATAACTTCACGCCGGACGTACAACTTACGCGCATCTCACGTAGCATGCGCCGGGCACACGCAGGTTTTCGTGAATCGTCGTATTTCCCTCATTTGCATGTTTGAATGGCTAATCAATGGGAGCGGCACCATGCGCCCAGCCTAAATGAGCGCCCACCCTACGCCGGCGTAAGCAAGGTACGTCGGCAGGGTGTAGCCTGTTTTTAGGCGCATATCTGTTCTTCGGTCTGGCGCACAGATGCGATGGCGCACATTTGCACTTACGTCGGCGTAACTTATTATACATCGGCGTAAGTGCTTTGTGAATCTGGGCCACTGTTTTTCAGCTGCTTAGTCGAAATTTCCTTAAACATTTCATTAACCGATTCCCGACCGCCTCGCGCCGATATACATCGGCAGAATGGCACGGCCAGGCAAATGGGCGTACTTGTACGTCCCTTTGAATTTGCCACCTTGCGGCGCGCACGCACAAAAAATAATATATATATATTCGGTATATATATGTTGGTTATGTGCTCGTTCAATCTCACACGCAAGGGTCGTATTGGAGCCCGCAAGGGCATTGGAGCAGAAAAACAACTCTTTCGGTGGAGCACGTACTAATGAAAGATTTTATTTCAAACTCAAATCCGGTGCTAGAGAAGGTGAATTTGTGAGTATGTCTGTGGTTACATCCACTTAATGTACGTACTCTACATTTTCTACATTGATAAAACCCCGTAATATACTCCAAAAAAACTCTCTTGATGGGGGGGGGGGGGGGATCCAAAATAACATTATGACCACCTGCAGTGATGGCTGTTGCTCCAGCCAGGGGTGGGGGGGTGACAAACAAACCACCCGACCCCTTCCCCCCTTTACTGGTGGCACTGATGCAGTCGGGGCTCGTGGCCAGGCTCTCAATTCGCACTGATGCATAGCACTGAGCGATCACTCTGGGGCGGCCATTTACCAAGTCCCAAATCTTCCTGTGCATCCTTGTCGTGGAAATTTTATGAAGATGTATTTAACCACTTAAGACCCGGACCATTATACAGGTTAAGGACCTTGCCCCTTTTTGCGATTCGGCACTGCGTCGCTTTAACTGACGATTGAGCGGTTCGTGCGGCGTGGCTCCCAAACAAAATTGGCGTTCTTTTTTCCCCACAAATAGAGCTTTCTTTTGGTGGTATTTGATCACCTCTACGTTTTTTTATTTTTTGTTTTATATAAAAAAAAAATAGAGCGACAATTTTGAAAAAAATTCAATATTTTTTACTTTTTGCTATAATAAATATCTCCCAAAAAAGATGTAAAGAAAACATTTTTTCCCTCAGTTTAGGCCGATACGTATTCTTCTACCTATTGACACTGACAACCCACCTATTATTGAGTAGGTCCCCTTTTGCTGCCAAAAAAGGCCCGTCCCCTAAAGACCCCTAAAGGTACGCTGTGGTATCTGGAACAAGCCGTCGGTAGCAGATCCTTTAAGTCCTGCAAAGTAAATATTGAGAGGATTTGATCTGGTTGTTCTCATACTTTGGCCTTCAGACATAAGTTTTACCAAATCAGTCCTGCCATCTTCTTGGCTTTCATTGTTTATGGTTCGACTCGAGTGGAGATTATCACTTCTCTCCGATTTCAAAGAGGTTGCAAGTGTGCGGTTCTTCGTTGGCATCTCATTGAGTCATTACGCCCATCTCGGACTGTGAGAAAGATAACAATTGTGCAATCGTTTAAACTCATTGCCTCAATCAATCATAACGCGTTCATTTCATCTCTCCGGGATCTGTCGACCGAAAGCTCGCTGCCAGCTGCCAACCATCGAAACGCAAGCCTACCTCTCCGCGTTCGCCGGCATTATGGAATTACTATTGGATTGCCGCGTCACAAAAGTAACACAAATAAAGATCTGAAATTGAATTGTTTATTCCGAAGGGCCCGCGTAAAGATTTCTGAGCAATCTCGATGCAGGGGACTTCGAGTCATTTCATTAGTTATAGATTGTAAAATTAAAAACTCTTCTGAGAGCGCATTGACAGCGGCACTTTTTAAGGCTAAGTATTTTGCAAAACAGATAATAGAAGTTCCTGAATGTTCCTTCATTCTAGCTTATCACAATCCCTTTGGAAATAGAGGACAAGTAGTAGGAACCAATGAAAAGCTTTATTATGTAGGGGCGAAAACAGAGATGGAAAGCTTTCTTGTCGAAGATCCACTGGCTTACTGGGCCATGAGGATAGACCACTTGTAACGTACCTTAGGTGTGAGCCTGACAGGCGGAGGGAGACCTTCCGTACAACCCCGGCTCGGAGACCAGTGGAGTGGGGACAGTGGCGGTAAGGGTGCCTGTTCGGTCCTCACTGCTTG
Organism: Rana temporaria; assembly: GCF_905171775.1. Taxonomy (NCBI): domain Eukaryota; kingdom Metazoa; phylum Chordata; class Amphibia; order Anura; family Ranidae; genus Rana; species Rana temporaria. The sequence goes on along the minus strand of NC_053497.1, from coordinate 180,397,532 downwards.
GAGTGGTGAAGCCAAGTGGAAGCTGGAACAGCTGGTACAGGGAGCAGCGAACAGAGGTGGCTCTAGGCTTTGTGAGGCCTTAGGCAAAACTTGACATGGGGCCTCCCACTTACACCCTTGATGGGAAAAATAATTCAAGGACAAGAGCCTCTTCCCCACAACCCTGGCCGGTGGTTGTGGAGGTCTGTGGGCAGGGGGCTTATTGGAATCTGGAAGACCCCTTTAACAAGGCGGCCCCCAGATCCTGCTTTTTAATGACTATGGGATGGGGGCCATCTGGTTATGTCACCTGGTGAACCCGCCCCTTTTTGACGTCATTGACTGAGGGCATGCTGGGTCATTGACGTCACAAGGGGTGGTGTCACCGATATTCACTGGTTTTTAGGGACGCTGGCAGCCCCTCTCCTGAGTCAGGGCTAATAACTCTGCCTGAATGAGCACAGCAGCATTAAGGTTCCCTGTCCCTCAAAACTGGGGTAATGCATTGGGTAAGTTAGGCGGCCGTGAGGCCCCTGTGAGTGCGAGGCCTTAGGCGGCCGCCTAATTTGCCTAATTAAAGAGCCACCTCTGGCAGCGGATGCAGGTCAGTCGGTGTAGTGATGCAGGTCAGCAGGTGCAGGTTTGCAGAGCAGCGGATGCAGGTCAGCAGGTACAGCAGATGCAGGTTAGCAGACATAAGCGGAATCAGACAAGCCGGGTCATACACATCAGGGTAAACAGCATAAACGTCAGGCAGAGAGTAGTCAGATTCCAGGCTGGGTCTTGGCAACAGGCAATCAGGCAGGTAACTGAGCAGGGTCAAACAAGCCGAAGTCAGGACTGGAGACGGAAGCAAGGTCAGGAAGCCGGGTCAAACACAGGAACAAGATACAGGTACAGAATCAGGAATACAGGGAACAGAAGCAGATCAAACAGCAAGGGGCAACATCCCCGGAGAGTCTTTTATAGGCCGTTGGGTGCCAAAGCGCGTCTAACGTGTGCACATGCGCACAAAGCCAGGCATAATCCACTCCCAGGATGGCACACAGCCAGGGATAAGTCACTCCCAGGATGGCACACAGCCAGGCATAATCCACTCCCAGGATGGCACACAGCCAGGGATAAGTCACTCCCAGGATGGCACACAGCCAGGGATAATCCACTCCCAGGATGGCACACAGCTAGGGATAATCCACTCCCAATTGACATATTTATTGACAAGCCACAGTAGACAAGCGCAATAGGAAAGGTTGACGCGTTTCAGCCTATAAGGCCTTAGTCATAGTGGTTATGACTAAGGCCTTAAAGGCTGAAACGCGCCAACCTTTCCTATTGCGTTTGTCTACTGTGGCTTGTCAATAAATATGTCAATTGTTTAAGAGCAACAACCGGAGTGCGGATCATCTTTTCTTCACACTTCCCCTCACCCTTGGAAACAGGGCGGGTTAAACTGTCCAATGACAATAGACACACAGGTCAGGTGTATTCAAGCTCATCAGCGGGGGGGGGGTCTGTTGGAGGATTCCTCCCTCCCTCTACATGGACATCCATCCCATAATGTATGTTTCTTCCAAGACAGACACAAACAATGGAATACAACCACACCCCAAACGATCACATCAGGGGACAGCTCTCTGGGGTGTAAGGGACAAGGAGGTGCAGAGACCGTGACATTACCGTTGGTGTTTTTTTTTACTAGGAGAAGAGAGAGAAAGAATCTTGTTTATTTTTTTTTATTATTTTTTTTATTATTAATAACATGGGGTTATTACTTATCAGTTTTAGATACAAGCCGCACAGAACGAAGTTCTTTAACAGAAAAAAAAAAAGTTTTAAAATGTTACATTAATTATGCATGCACTTCCAGCAAACTTCATAATCTTAATCTGTTTTTTTTGCCGTTGAATAATTTAAAATGTAATATGGCAATTCAGAACAGAAAAAGGCAGAATATTATCAAACAAATGAGAAATTTGGGTCACGTTCAAAGAGATGCAGCATTTCCGTAATTGTGGATGTTATGGGGGTCACCCCGGCCATTGATACAAGAAGGGTCTGTAGAAGAAGGTCTTTCATTATAGAATGACAGGTCATCTTAAAGTCTGAAGACTGAATGAGATCATTCAATAGATGAGAGTTGAATCTGTTAGGGCAACGACACCCCAGCAGTCCTAATCCATCCTCCTGTCCATGCACTGTTGGCCAAAGTAAATAAAGTGGGTGCATCGAAAATGGTGGCACCACATAAATCCAAAAGAAATTCCCAGCTCTCCATACACTGCATCGGGGTTTCTCAACCAGGGTTCCATGGAATCCTAGGGTTCCTCAAGAAGTTGCTAGGGGGTGTCAGGATCACTTAAGTTCTCCTGCTCCCCATTCAAGCACCCGGGTGTTGCCTGTTGCATTCTCCCTGTCTGTGTCCACCTGTTAGGTGATTGATGGTCAGTCATCCCTTGCTTGTGATAGAGACACAGGGGCAGATTCACAAACAATTGCATGGGCGCAGCGTATGTGAGATACGCTACGCCGCTGTAACTTACTTTTCCCAGCTTCGAATCCACAAAGAATTTGCGCCCCGAGCCCACCCAGTTGTGTTACAATACCGAATGAATATTTGCTATTGTAACACTGATTCTCCTAACAGCCAATCAGGAAATGGGTCCTGAGACCCATCACCCGATTGGCTGGAAGGAGATCTGAATCGGATTGGCCATGAGGAGGGAGGAGACGCAGGGGAAGAGCCCGGAGAGAAGTTGCTGCCGCCCGCGGTCATGAGCTGGGGAAAGCGCAGGGCGCCGACTACTGACTGACAGGGGGGGTGCTGCTTGTGACCCCCATGACCCAACCGGCCGGGAGGGGGAGTGGTGCCGTACGTGACCCTCATGACCCAACCGGCCAGGAGGGGGAGTGGTGCCGTCCATGACCCTCGTGACCCAACCGGCCGGGAGGGGGAGTGGTGCCGTCCGTGACCCAACCGGCCGGGAGGGGGAGTGGTGCCGTCCGTGACCCTCATGACCCAATCGGCCGGGAGGGGGAGTGGTGCCGTACTTGACCCTTGTGACCCAACCGGCCAGGAGGGGGAGTGGTGCTGTCCGTGACCCTCATGACCCAACTGGCCGGGAGGGGGAGTGGTGCCGTCCGTGATCCTCGTGACCCAACCGGCCAGGAGGGGGAGTGGTGCCGTCCTTGACCCTTGTGACCCAACTGGCCAGGAGGGGGAGTGGTGCCGTCCGTGACCCTCATGACCCAACTGGCCGGGAGGGGGAGTGGTGCCATCCGTGACCCGACTGACCGTGTGGATTGTTTGCCGCCCCCCCCCCCCAAAAAAAAAAGCACCACCCACTGGTTACACTACTCTGTGCACTGTCACGGCTCCCTGTAATGATCTTACGTCGGCATCCGTTGAATTTTTTTTCTTTAAACTTTTGTTCTCTCTGACATCCCTTCAAATGCTTACAAGATCCATTCACACAGCCATCAATCAATCTAATTCAATCTTCCTGTATCCTAAACCAATCAAGTCACAATCACTGGACTTTGGACAATATCCTGAGAAGCAGAACTTGTATCTCTTCCTCTGCACTGCAGCATCTTCCGCTCCACAATGGGAGTCAATCTGCAGATTTGGTTAGATCGAAGAACATTTTTTTTATTTTTTATATTTTTTTGAAAGGTGTTAATTTATTCTATTTTCCTTTTCCTTATTACAAAAAAAAAGCATTACAAAATGATGCATAAAAAAAAAAAACAAGCTTACAAAAAAAAGGCAACTAAATAACAAAGCAGATTGAAGAATATTTAAATGTGAATATTAAAATATTACAAGGCAAAGGCCAGGAAGACAAGACTTCAACTGTCAGAAAAACATATTTCCTGGAATTGAAAACATAAATCCTCTATATATTATCTGTAATATATATATATATACACACATATACAGTGAAGCCTCGGATACAAGCTTTTTGCAATACAAGCTTTTTTTCTTTTAATCCTGACGGTTTGAGAGCGTCGTCTCGCATCATGAGCAGGATTCAAGCCTCTGGCGTGTGCAGTACCGCATTTAGGAAGAGGTGCGGGGGGCCCGGTGATGCTCGGAGACGCTCCGAGACACTCGGAGACACTCAGAGATTTGGGGGCGGCGGTGCTGCTCGGAGACACTCTGAGACATTTAGGGATGCTCGGAGACATGCAGAGACTCTGAGACAGTCCCAAGCGTCTCTGAGCATCTCTGAGCGCCTATGAGTTTCTCCGAGCATCTCTGAGTGTCTCCAATTGTCTCCGAGTGTCTCTGAGCACCTCTGAGTGTCTCTGAATGTCTCTGAGTGTCTCTGTATGTCTCTGAGTGTCTCTAAATGTCTCGGAGTGTCTCTGAATGTCTCTGAACGTCTCTGCGTCTCTCTGAATGTCTCTGAGTGTCTCTGAATGTCTCTGAGGCCCCATACACACGGGAGGATTTATCCGCGGATACGGTCCAGCGGACCGTTTCCGCGGATAAATCCTCTCGAGGATTTCAGCAGATTTTAATGCGATGGAGTGTACTCACCATCGCATTGAAATCCGCGCCGAAATCCTCTGGCGATGATGTGTCGCGCCGTCGCCGCGATTATGACGCGGCGACGGGCGCGACGCTGTCATATAAGGAATTCCACGCATGCGTTGAATCATTGCGACGCATGCGGGGGATCCCTTCGGACGGATGGATTCGGTGAGTCTGTACAGACCAGCGGATCCATCCGTTGGGATGGACTTCAGCAGATGGATATGTTGTGCATGTCAGCAAATATCCGATCTGCTGGAAATCCATCCCAGGGGAGATTTATCCGCGGAAAAAGATCCGCTGGCGTGTACACACCATAGGATCTATCCGCAGAAACCCATTTGCTGGGATTTATCTGCGGATGGATTCTATGGTGTGTATGGGGCCTGATTGTCTCTGAATGGCTCTGAGTGTCTCTGAATGGCTCTGAATGTCTCTGAACATCTCTGACTGTCTCTGAATGTCTCTGAGTGTCTCTGAATGGCTCTGAATGTCTCTGAACATCTCTGAGTGTCTCTAAATGTCTCTGAGTGTCTCTGAATGTCTCTGAGTGTCTCTGAATGTCTCTGAGTGTCTCTGAGTGTCTCTGAGTGTCTCTGAATGTCTCTGAATTTCTCAGAGCGTCTCCAAGCACCCCCGCACCTCTGGCCACATACAGTATTGCATACATCAGCAGTGACTGTGGAACAAATTATCTGAGTTTCCATTGATTCCTATGCAGAAACTTTCTTTGATATACAAGTGTATTGGATTACAAGCATGCTTCTGCAACTGAATATGCCAGTAATCCAAGGTACTACTGTATATATATATATATACACACTACCTGCACTACCTGTTTGCCAGATTATTGTGCTCTCCCTAGTCAATATCTCGCTCTTGTCCCTCTTGCTGCTGGCTCCAATAGGATCGCCTGGTGCTTTGGCCAATCGGGAAACAAGTCTCGCTGATCTGCCTCCTGATTGGCGGGGAGTAACTGTGGTGTGAAAATAGAGAAAATTCAATTGTCGTGGTCATACAACTGGGTGGGATCGGGGCGCACTCTCTGCGCCCTGAGTCCACCCTATTTTGGGTTAGGGTTAGGATTTCATATTGAAGAATATGGCTAAGACTCAGGAATTGGAACAGGGACCTCCCCTAAAGGTCAAAGGTCAGAAGGCGGGTTCCCAGAGGTTAAAGGTCACAGGGCGTGGCTGACCCACCCCCACCAAAGTGTACCGCCTACCAAGTCGGGCAATGAACAAGTCGGGGAATGAACAAGTCGGGGAAAGCGTCGGGTGCTTCAAAAAACACACCCCCACCATAGGAATTCATGTACCCAGCGTCCTGAAAGGGGGCGGGCACATGCATAGGGAGGGCGGCAAAGGTGTTGTGGGGGGGGGGTGGCACCCGTGTGCCCGCAATGCACGGGCCGCCCCTGTCTGATAGCCTCTTGCCTTTCTTCTTACTGTATTTTGGAAATTCCAGGTCAAGCATTACCAACCTCATCCCCTGGATCTTTGATTGTAAGAGTGGGCGGTGTCACCACGCTTTTTTTCGAGCCATTTTCGAGTACTTGGGTCCAGAACTCTTTAGATTTTTTTTGGGAAACTAATCAGACTCGGAGTCGTCTATCCTTCTGAAATAGCGTCACTCATTACAGAGGCTCCTGTAGGCAATATCTCAGCTAAATGAGGCTCCGGCAGCCGTAGCGCCGCGGGCTAATGAAGGTTGTAATGAAGGCTGGGGCTTTATAACCCAAACTGGTTGCAACCTGCCACTTCCTATTACCGTTGTTGAGTGATTAGAGTATTAATCAGAATTCTCCTATCAACCAATAAGTCCAATGGCGTTATTTTCTACGTCAAGGTGGCACAGCGAGGCTGGGAGCAAATTGGGCATAAAACTCCGAGTGATCAATCTAGTGATTAAAATGGATAGGATGAGAATGTAATTCTGCTTTTCAGCTCATTATGATAAAGAAACCTGCCTAATGTTGCCTGGGCAGTATTGCCATCCAGGTGACCCCCCCCCCCCCCCCCCCCGATACCCTGAGCTCCACAGACTTTTTAATTTGAATCATTCTCAGATGTACGTCCATTAATTTCACAGAGCTGCAAGTAAATTTATCCGCCGGATTACAATGAGCGAGAAATTGCCGAGCTTCTTGAGGAAACTACCGTTAAATGGGGGCTCCTCTAGAGACGAACCAAGAATCCTAGAGGCAGAAAGAAATATTAGATTTTAAAAATTCCAGACTTATCAGAATTTCCTAAAGACAGACAGAAGGAAATGTTTACTCCTCTTTCGAATGGAAGATCCCTCAGTGTTATTTGTTTTATTTATTTTATCAGCGAAATGATATTTCGCTGATAAAAAAAAAACGAGTCAAGCATGAGTTCGACTTGAACATTGCCTGTTCGCCTGTTCGACCTCATATGTGTTTCCAACTGTAGGGGGGCGGGGCTGGACGTGTGACGTCAGTGATCGTCTTTCCCTATATCAGGGAACAGACGATCAATGACAGTGCCACAGTGAAGAACGGGGAAGGTGTGTTTACTCGTTCTTCAGCTCCGGTGTCCGATCGTGGGACACCGGCGGCGATCGGGTTCCGCGGGCGCAGTCACGGGGCTTAGGACCGGGTCGCGAGCATGAGCGTGCCGTCACGCTCACGCTCGCGACCCCATGGCTGGGCTTAAAGAGACATGTTCAGGTACGCGAGTGTAGCGCCCCCCTTTAAAATTAGTGGGGCGTTACGCTAAAGTTAGTGGGGAATTGGAGATTTCAGTTGCTCCCATTCACTAATTGTTAGTTTGTGCTGTTGCCAGTTCAGAACTGACTCCTGGGTCAGTCTGTGTGTCCAGGGGTGCGCTGCCACCCCTGGGCGACAGTTGGTGCTATAGGGGTTCTGACAGAACCATCCTTCCCCAGCAGCCAATCAGAGGAGTTTCCCTCTTTGGGCATGCTGGCGGAAGGGTATATCTGGGGCACCGGCCATTTTTCTTGGTTAGTCTGCGGGGCCCGAGATCCAGGTGCGGCATCCACCTTCAGGGTGCGCGCTTCCGCGGGCCTCATCCTCATGGCCTGCCCGGTTGAGGCTGTGCACCTTGCGGAGCCTTCTTTTGATGAAGAGAGGGACCCCAGCGGTTTGCTGGGTTCCAGATCCTAAGCTGGAGGCTGAACGGTGGGGGATTGGCTCGGGAGAACCTGAGTGCAGAGGTTGTCTGCGAGGCCTGGACGAACCACCGGGGATCCGATCACCACACTACATGACAGGTACCTTATATTTGCTGTCAGTAGGTGATCCTACAGAGTAAGACTTACTGGGAGGATTCGCTATCCTTATACTCCGATTATACTAAGAAAATTTACTACGCCTGTGGCAGAGGCATTGTTTTCTCCCAGTGATCTGATTATTGTGAGCGACCCTTTGGCTGCCAGGTCCGAGTTAATTGCCTGTCCAAAGGGCACTTACCCACCCTGGCGAGAGTGGCGACGTGTTGAATTATCTGTGCCGAGAACAGGCTTGCTCTCTATGCTTTTGATATCCAAGACCTGATGCTACAAGTTCTTCCTACTCATCAACCTTTTTCTCTACTGTGTGTCCTGTTGATGTTGGCTTTGGAATAAAGCATTGGAAACTCACGCTACCGGCTGGACACTTATTCTTTCATCCACACTAACAAGTATCACCCTAGACAGAAGAACTTGGTAGCTTAATACGCCGATCCCAAATCAACCAGCGGCTCCTTCGGGGGTGAGCGATACACGAGCAACTTTTTTTTTATTCTGTCTCGGTTTGCGGTTTGGCCTGAGATACGGGGGGGGGCACAGAAGCCAAGCAGAGCCAAAAATAGGCCTTCAGTACCTCATTTGGTCTGAAGTACGGGGGCGCAGGAGCCTAGAAAAGCCAAACATTGGCCTGCAGTACATCATTTGGCCTGAGGAGGGGGGGCGCAGGAAACAAGCCAAAGTGTCCTCGGGCCTTTTTGGCTGTTTTCGGCGCTCTCTGACACCCCCCCCACCTCTGGTCGCCCATCGGTATTGCATCCCATTGAACAAATTATTTTAATTTCCATTGACTTCAATGGGAAAACTCGCTTTGATAATCGAGTACTTTGGATTACGAGCATTCTCCTGGAACAGATTATGCTTGTAATCCGAGGTTCCACTGTACAATCATTTAACAACTTATTGCTACACTTCTCTTTTATACCCTGTAAAAAAAATGCTTTGATATACAAGTGCTTTGGATTACAAGCATGTTTCTGGAACGAATGATGCTCGCAATCTGAGGTTTTACTGTAATGATAAAAATAACATAAAAGACCAATTTATGGACTTCTAAACACGAATACAAAATAAATAAAATGAAATAAACTTGACCAAAATCCATTAGAGTTTCCGAAGATCTATGTGAGATTGATCCACTCTGTAAAATGAACCCTCTTTTAAGAAATGTGATTTTAGACCTTCGTCTTCCCTGACCTCAGCTAATCGCCATGCCTGTATAACTGGATTTCCTTTTGAATAAAAGATAAGACGGGATATTTCCCAGCATGCCCTGCGTTGTAGAGTGCATTGCAAACAGACGCATCGCCCGCCTGTCTAAAACCATTACGATTTTTTTTTCTTCTCCTGAACTAAAAGACATAAACAAATTTAAAGACTAGAACAAAAAAAATCATCAGCTTTAATAATAAAGAGGTTGGATTAATGGAATATATGTATGTCTGGACGCCGGCCTTCGGAGACGTGTCTAATCAGGACACAGTGGGATTAAAACCTCTTCTTGTTTTCATCAGTTCTTACCGCAATCCTTTTCTCTCGCATTCCAAAATCCCTTCTGCTGGATACAAAAAAAGACACGAATGTTTCCTTTATATTGTTTTTTTTGGTGTCATGTAATCCGTCTGTCATTACTGTATTGATGTGAGCTGAGAAGGTCGCGGTAATTCACCGGGAAGCGCAACATGACAACAACGGGGCTTCCTGGGAATTCTTCATCCCAGAAAAAGTGAAAGAATTTTTTTTTGTGCCCCTAATGGCCCGGATTCAGGTAGAATTGCGCATAATTTACGGAGGCGCAGGGCAAGGTTTTTGCCCTGCGCCCCCGCAAATTTGCTCTGCTGCCCTTGATTCACCGAGCAGAAGCTCCGTAAATTGCGCGGGCGCAAGAGCACGCAATTTAAATGATCCCGTAGGGGGCGGGAATCATTTAAATTTGGCGCGTTCCCACGCCGATCGTAGAGCGCATGCTCCGTCGGGAAACTTTCCCGACGTGCATTGCGGCAAATGACGTCGCAAGGACGTGATTTGCTTCAAAGTGAACGTGAATGGCGTCCAGCGCCATTCACGATTCACTTACGCAAAGTACGTAAAATTCAAATTTCGCGACGCGGGAACGACGGGTATACGTAACAGGGGCAGCCTTGCGCGAAAACCGCCGTACGTAAACAACGTAAATTGCGTACGCAGGGCTCGCGCAACTTTGTGAATCCGTGTTAGTATGCAATTTGCATACTATACACTGAGCACAACGGGAACGCCACCTAGCGGCCACCGCAAGAATGCAGCCTAAGATATGCGGGCATAAGAGCCTTATGCCGCGCAGATCTTAGGCTGCAGTCGGCGTAACGAGGTTCCTGAATCAGGAGCACTCGTTACGCCGGGGCAAGTAAGCAATTGCGCTGTGTAACCTATGGTTACACAGGCGCAATTGCTTCTTGAATCTACCCCAATGTGTTCCCTATGTGTGCCAGTGGCGTACTAAGTGGGGGGCAGAGGGGGGTGGGACGCCCCGGGTGCCAAATACTTCTGCTGGATACAAAAAAATACACAAATGTTTCCTTTATATTGTTTTTTTTGGTGTCATGTAATCCGTCTGTCATTACTGCATTGATGTGAGCTGAGAAGGTCGCGGTAATTCACCGGGAAGCGCAACATGACAACAACGGGGCTTCCTGGGAATTCTTCATCCCAGAAAAAGTGAAAGAAATTTTTATTGTGCCCCTAATGTGTTCCCTGTGTGTGCCAGCGGCGTACTAAGTGGGGGGCGGAGGGGGGTGGGCCACCCCGGGTGCCAAATGCTTCTGCTGGACACAAAAAAATACACAAATGTTTCCTTTATATTGGGGTAGATTCAGGTACAATTGCGCATTTTTTGCGGAGGCGCATGGCAAAGTTTTTGCCCTGCGCCCCCGCAAATTTTCTGCGCTACCCGCGATTCACGGAACAGTAGCTCCGTGAATTGCGTGTGCGCTCCGGCAAAATGCCCGGCGTAAGCGTGCGCAATTTAAATGATCCCGTAGGGGGCGGGAATCATTTAAATTAGGCGCGTTCCCATGCCGATCGTAGAGCGCATGCTCCGTCGGGAAACTTTCCCGACGTGCATTGTGGCAAATGACGTCGCAAGGACGTCATTTGCTTCAAAGTGAATGTGAATGGCGTCCAGCGCCATTCACGATTCACTTACGCAAACTACGTAAAGTTCAAATTTCGTGACTCGGGAATGACGGGTTTACGTAACATTGGCTGCCCCTGCTAATAGCAGGGGCAGCCTTACGCGAAAACCGCTGTACGCAAACGACGTAAACTACGTACGCAGGGCTCGCGTAACGTTGTGAATCAGCGTTAGTATGCAATTTGCATACTATACGCTGAGCACAACGGGAACGCCACCTAGCGGCCATCGCAAGAATGCAGCCTAAAATATGCGGGCATAAGAGCCTTATGCCGCGCATATCTTAGGCTGCAGTCGGCGTAACGAGATTCCTGAATCAGGAGCATTCGTTACGCCGGCGCAAGTAAGCAATTGCGCAACTATGGTTACACAGGCGCAATTGCTCTCTGAATCCGGGCCAATGTTTTTTTTGCCCAGGCACACCCTAATCACCCTGTGCAGCACAAATTTCCCTACTGCCCTAGCTCCTCCCCTTCTCCCTACAACGCTCCTGGCTTCTCCCCTCTCCCGTCGGCTGTTGCTGTGGGGATGTTTTAGAATGAGTGGGGGAAGGGGCCGGTAAGTATGTAATTTATTGGCCCCTTCCCTTTCTGAATGAAGATCATGATGAGTGATCGGTAGAGTGTGTTTGAGCTTTGGGGTGCACACCCTAATGCAATAGGCTGTGCACACCTATGGGCCCATTTAACCACTTGCCTACAGGGCACTTATACCCCCTTCCTGCCCAGGGCGATTTTCAGCTTTCAGCGCTGTCACACTTTGAATGACAATTGCACGGTCATGCAACACTGTACCCAAATTAAATTATTATCATTTTTCCACGCACTTTCTTTTGGTGGTATTTAATCACCACTGGCTTTTTTTTTGCAAAACAAATGAAAAAATACCAACAATTTTGAAAAAACAAAAACGTTTTTTTTATAGTTTGTTATAAAATTTAGCAAACAGGTAATTTTTCTCCTTTACTGATGTGCACTGACGATGCGGCACTGATGAGGTGGCACTAATAGGCAGCACTGGTGGACACTGATAGGTGGTACTAATAGGCACTGATGGGCACTGATAGGTGACACTGATGAGGATGCACTGATGGGCACTGATTGGCAGCACTAGTGGGTACTGATTGTCGGCACTGATGAGGTGGCACTGGTGGACACTGATGAGGAGGCACTGATAGGTGGCACTGGTGGACACTGGTATGTGGCATTGGTGGGCACTGACATGTGGCACTGGTGGACACTGATAGGCAGCACTGATAGGTGACACTGATGAGAAGGCACTGATGAGGATGCACCGATAGGCATCAATGATGGGTGGTACTGATATAGGCGGAACTGATAGGAAGCACTGACAGGTGGCACTGATGAAAAGGCACTGATGGGTATTGATTGGAAGCACTGGTGGGCACTGATTGGTGGCACTGATGAGCACTGATGAGGCGGTACTGATGAGACATTGATGAGGCTGCACTGATGGGCATTGATAGGTGGCACTAATAGGCAGCACTGATGGGCACTAATAGGCGGCACTGATAAGTGAAACTATTGAGAAGGCACTGACGAGGCTGCACTGAGAGGCAGCCCTGATGGGCAACGGTAGGTGGTACTAATGGGCACTGATAGGTGGCACTGATGGGCACTAACAGGTGGAAGTGATGGGCACTGGCAGCTGGCACTGATAGGCAGCACTGATTTAACCACTGATGAGCAGGCACTGATGGGCACTAATTGGCAGCACTGGTGGGTACTGTTGGCACTGCACTGATTATCAGTGCCGATGTCAGTTTAACTCAAGCTGGTTATCGGCTCTCTTCATCTCTCCTGCCGGCTGTCAACCGATAACCGGCTTCTTTTTACACTGCGGGGGGTGCCACGAATTGGGGGGGGGGGGTTGCCCTGGGGATCTCTAGGCCCCTTACAAAAAAAGGAATAAAAAAATATATAAAAAATTATAAAAAGGGGGGTTAACCATTTGGGGCCCTGGGACCTCTGGGCCCTTTAATAAAAAAAATAAAAATAAATTAAAAATAATAAAAAAAATTCTATTTAAAAAAAAAAACCTTTTTTTTATAAAAAAAAACAAAAAAAATAATTTTTCTATTTAAAAAAAAGTGGGGGGGGGGGGGGGTTGCCATCCGGGCCCTGGGGACCTCTGGCCCCTTTAAAAATGAAAATAATAATAATAAGAAAATAAATAAAAAAAAGGGGGGTTGCCATCCGGGGCCCTGGAGGACCTCCGGGCCCCTTACAACAACAAACAAATAAAAAAAGGAGGTTGACATCCGTGCCCCTTACAGGTTTACTGCCTGTACCCCCCTGATAGTGGCCCTGGACGTGCCGCCATATTTCTACGCCACTTGTCTTGATCACCGCGCGGGGGGAAGGGGAGAGATGTCCCTTCTATATCGGGGAAGTTTAAGGTCGGAGAGTAACTGAGCAGAATGCATAAAGAGAATACAAATTAAACAGATTAACCTTTAAGCCGCGATGAGCGCCAAATGATACGCCGCCTGATTAGACTGAAGATGGCGGGCGCGGAATACCAAATATTTTAATTACTTACTTAGCGGCTGAAATAAACAAATACATCAAATGACTTACCTGTCACTTCTTTATCTGTGATGCGGAATCCCCCCATTGCTGGCGCCGGAGACGAGTTCTACTCGCCGAGGAAGTTTAGGAGGTCATAATTGAATTGGCCAATAATCACGTTGTCATCGTCCTTGTTACTATAAATACAATTTCGGCAGGGCACAATACTGGGATCGGAAGGGCACAATACTGGGATCGGAAGGGCACAATACTGGGATCGGGAGGGCACAATACTGGGATCAGGAGGACACAATACTGGGATCAGGAGGGCACAATACTGGGATCGGGAGGGCACAATACTGGGATGGGGAGGGTACAATACTGGGATCGGGAGGGCACAATACTGGGATCGGGAGGGCACAATACTGGGGTCAGGAGGGCACAATACTGGGGTCAGGAGGGCACAGTACTGGGATCAGGAGGGCACAATACTGGGATCAGGAGGGCACAATACTGGGGTCATCAGGAGGGCACAATACTGGGATCAGGAGGGCACAATACTGGGATTGGGAGGGCACAATACTGGGGTCAGGAGGGCACAGTACTGGGATCAGGAGGGCACAATACTGGGATCAGGAGGGCACAATACTGGGATTGGGAGGGCACAATACTGGGATCAGGAGGGCACAGTATAGGTTCTGGGACGCGACCATATTCGGACAGTTTAGTAAAAAGCAAATCCGGGACAGTTGGCAAGTATGAAGCATTGCAAGATTTTTGTGGGGCCCCCATGTACCTGGGGCCCCTGGGCAGTGCTCGGGAGTAGGGATGAGTTCGATTTCGAGTCGAACTCATGTTCGACTCGAACATTGCCTGTTCGGCGAACAACGAACAATTAGGGGTGTTCGTGGCAAATTCGAAAAGCCGCGGAACACCCTGTTAAAGTCTATGGGAGAAATCTAAAGTGTTAATTTTAAAGGCTAATATGCAAGTTATTGTCCTAAAAAGTGTTTGGGGACCCGGGTCCTGTCCCAGGAAACATGTATCAATGCCAAAAAAAGTTTTAAAAACTGCCGTTTTTTCAGGAGCAGTAAATTTAATAATGCTAAAAGTGAAACAATAAAAGTGTAATATTACTTTAAATTTCGTACCTGGTGGGGGGGGGGTGTAAAGTCAGCATGTGAAAAAGCGCATGTTTCCCGTACATAGAACTGTCCCTGCACAAAGTGTCATTTCTGAAAGAAAAAAAGGCATTTAAAACCGGCTTTGCGGATCTAATGAATTGCCGGCTCTGGCAATTCAGAGATTATTCATTCATAAAAAAAAAAAAAAAAAAAAAAAGCTGGGGGTCCCCCCAAATTCCATTAACAGGCCCTTCAGGTCTGATATGGATATTAAGGGGAACCCCGCCGTCAATTTAAAAAAATAAATGACGTGGGGTTCCCCCCAAATATCCATACCAGACCCTTCAGGTCTGGTGTGGATTTTAAGGGGAACTCCACCTCAAATTTAAAAAAAAAATGGCGTGGAGTTCCCCCAAAAATCCACACCAGACCCTTTTTCGAGCACGTTAACCTGGCTGGCCGCAGAAAAGAGGGGGGGGCAGAGTGCCTCTCCTGAACCGCACCAGGCCACATGCCCTCAACATGGGGAGGATGTCCCCATGTTGATGGGGTCAAGGGCCTCATCCCCACAACCCTTGCCCGGTGGTTGTGGGGGTCTGCGGGCGGGGGGCTTATCAGAATCTGGAAGACCCCTTTAACAAAGGGGACCCCCAGATCCTGCCCCCCCCTATTTGAATTAGTAATGGGGTACACTGTACCTCTACCATTTCACGAAGGAAGTGTAAATAGTTAAAAAAAAACACAGACACCGTAGAAAAAAATCCTATATTAATTAAAAAAAAATAAAAAATCCAGCGATGTGAATCCACTCTCGGCCCGCCCCCCCCGCTCCAACGTGGTCTTCTATCCAGCGACGGATGATCTCTCCAGCGATGGGAGCTGTGACATTTCTTATATAGGGAAGAGGCCACCCGTCACCTGACCCCGCCCCCTCTGACGCACCCTCGTACGTCACTGGGAAAGTCCGGTATTTGCCGGTCTTTCCCAGTGACGTACGAGGGTGCGTCAGAGGGGGCGGGGTCACGTGACGGGTGCCGCTTTCCCTATATAAGAAATGTCACAGCTCCAGCGCGTCATTCCGCTGGGCTGTGTCCAGCGGAGAGAGGAGCTGCCTGCTGCGCTCTGGACGGATGGATCTTCTGCATCGCTGGACCGGACCGCTGATCACCCGTCACTGGAGAGAGATCATCCATCGCTGGATAGAAGACAACGTTGGAGCGGGGGGTCGGGCCGAGAGTGGATTCACATCGCTGGATTTTTTATTTATTTTTATTAATAAAGGATTTTTTTCTACGGTATCTGTGTTTTTTTTTTAACTATTTACACTTCCTTCGTGAAATGGTAGAGGTACAGTGTACCCCATTACCAATTCACATAGGGGGGGGCCAGGATCTGGGGGTCCCCTTTGTTAAAGGGGTCTTCCAGATTCTGATAAGCCCCCCGCCCGCAGACCCCCACAACCACCGGGCAAGGGTTGTGGGGATGAGGCCCTTGTCCCTATCAACATGGGGACATCCTCCCCATGTTGAGGGCATGTAGCCTGGTGCGGTTCAGGAGAGGGGGGGCGCACTCTGTCCCCCCTCTTTTCTGCGGCCGGCCAGGTTAACGTGCTCGGATAAGGGTCTGGTGTGGATTTTTGTGAAAACTCCACGCCATTTTTTTTTTTTAATTTGGGGTGGAGTTCCCCTTAAAATCCACACCAGACCTGAAGGGTCTGGTATGGATATTTGGGGGGAACCCCACGTCATTTTTTTTTAATTGACGGCGGGGTTCCCCTTAATATCCATATCAGACCTGAAGTGCCTGTTAATGGAATTTGGGGGGACCCCCAGCTTTTTTATTTTTATTTTTTATGAATGAATCATCTCTGTAATTGCCAGAGCCGACAATTCATTAGAGCCGCAAAGCCGGTTTTAAATGCCTTTTTTTTCTTTCAGAAATTACACTTTGTGCAGGGACAGTTCTATGTACGGGAAACATGCGCTTTTTCACATGCTGACTTTACACCCCCCCCCCAGGTACGAAAATTAAAGTAATATTACACTTTTATTGTTTCACTTTTAGCATTATTAAATTCACTGCTCCTGAAAAAACGGCCGTTTTTAAAACTTTTTTTGCATTGATACATGTCCCCTGGGACAGGACCCGGGTCCCCAAACACTTTTTAGGACAATAACTTGCATATT
This sequence comes from Rana temporaria, assembly GCF_905171775.1. Classification (NCBI taxonomy): domain Eukaryota; kingdom Metazoa; phylum Chordata; class Amphibia; order Anura; family Ranidae; genus Rana; species Rana temporaria. Next base: position 180,380,733 of record NC_053497.1, on the reverse strand, counting down.
AGCCTTTAAAATTAACACTTTAGATTTCAAATGTTCGAGTCCCATAGACTTTAACGGGGTTCTAAAGTTCACACGAACATTTGGTGTGTTCGCAAGTTCTGATGCGAACCGAACAGGAGGGTGTTCGGCTCATGCTTACCCAGGAGTGACCTTGCACTAAGATGGCCCTGGTTCTACCAGAAGACTTTAACAAAGTTCATTTCCCAACACCTCCTACTTACTGCCACAATACTAACTCGACAAGATCTAACCCTTTCACCCGTTTTGCAAAACTAAAAAAATAGAAAGAACCTCTTGGCTTTGGATCCTCCGCTAACCGCTACGACCAGAAGAGCTCTTCCATCCCCCCCCCCTCGGCTCCGTTTCCTCATTTACTGGGATTTACTTTGCCAGAGAAAATCGTCGCCTTTAATGCAGAGCGTTGGAATGATATAAAGTCCTGAGCAAACTCCTCTGTAATATCATATATCATCGTTTCAGCCGAAGTCAAAGAGAAAAGCGATTAGTGGGAAATTGTATTATTAAAACTCTTATCTTGTATCTGCATGGAGACACCATAATGGCCCTAATTGTACTAAACCCACAAGAATAAATGTACCCAGACACAAAGATTATGTTAATGATGGGACTCATCTATGACTGTCTCTATGTGGAGGTGATTCAATAATCTTCTGTATTCTGGAACTCACAAAGTCAATAGACGCCGGGCGCTATCAGGACTCTGCGTGACCCTTCATACTGACTTCAGATTTTTTTTCTTAATTCGGGATGTCGGCTATTTAATGCATCCGAGGAAATCGACTCTATGTTTCTTTTTATCTTTCTTCTATGCTGTATGGAAATCTACGGAGACAATTCAACTATCCCCAAGGCCAAAATACTGCTCAGAGCTTAATATGCACCCAGTCATGTCTGCAATAGGGTCACCACGTGTCCCGGAATGCCCGGGACCATGGGTGTTCGCTCCATAGGGCAAAGGGGGGGGGCAATTGACCCCCCCTGGAAAATCAAGAATGTGTTGAAGAGTGAAGAGCGCCGCGGTGACAGGTAGGTTAGAACAGGGAGGGAGAGAGAGGTGAGCTGCTGGCCGTGTTATTGCAGGGGGGGGCGGGGGGTGGTCTGGTAAGGGGTGACACCACTGCACCTGACCAACCAACCCCTTCTCTCACGGCCGCGGGTTGCCGGATGTCACACAGGCACAGCGAGCAGAGTGTTTATGTGTACACAGGGGGAGGGAACCTGCTGTACCGCGCTGATGGCTCATCTGAGGTACTGAATGGGATGGGGGAGGGTGTGTCTGTGCTGAAAGGGGGGTTTGTGCTGAAGGGGGGGTCTGTGCTGAAAGGGGGGGTTTGTGCTGAAGGGGGGTCCATCTGTGCTGAAGGGGAGGTCTGTGCTTAAAGGGGGTCCATCTGTGCTGAAGGGGGGGTCTGTGCTGAAAGGAGGGGGTTTGTGCTGAAGGGGGGTCCATCTGTGCTGAAGGGGAGGTCTGTGCTGAAGGGGGAGGTCCATCTGTGCTAAAGGGAGGGGTCTGTGCAGAATGGGGGGATCTGTGCTTAAAGGGGGGTCCATCTGTGCTGAAAGGGGGTCTGTACATTCTCTAGGATATATTTATATGGGCATGAAGTGAAGATAAATTATCTCAAGAGCAATTTTACACTGCCAGCTGGCTGCATTATTGGTAAAGCGCTTTACCATAGTTTCAGCTGCGCTATTCAGTCGCTAGTGGGGCGCTTTTAACCCCCGCTAGTGTTTGAAGAAAGGGTTAAATGCGATCGCTGCCGAATCGCCCCCCCCCCCCTGAAAAAATATTAGCGGACGCCCATGCCCGGGACAGTCCCGCATTTTGCAGGTCTGTCCCGGGCACCTTCATTCCAGGACAATACAGTGTCCCGCAATAAAACTGACACAGCCACCCCCCCTGGGCCAATCTGATGCCCCCAAAAAAGGCTGCCACATCACTGCTTTACTCAATGACAGTACTTGTCCTGGCCAGAAAGAGGAGGAGGAGCACAAGCCCCGCCCCCCTGTTTGTGATTGGACACAAGAGGCGGGATTTATGATTTCTCCAATCGAATTTTGGGAAGGGGGGCTGTCCCTGAATTGTAGTTTGGAAATGTGGTCACCCTAGTCTGCAAGCAGGGCCGTTTGAAGGAGTTTGGGGGCCCCAAGCAAAATGGGGGCCCCCAAGCACCCCCCGCATGCAAAGCCTACATTCTTACCTCCCCTTCTTCCCTGTAGGCTGCCGCTGTAGCGTGGCAGAGCTCCTCTTCCTCCTGTCAGTCCGGTGTTCTATCATTATGGGTCTCCAGTCCCCTATCAGATAGTGCCCGGGCCGGGTACCGCGCGGTACAGGAGATTCAGTTTCCTGTGTTCCGCCTCATTTTTTTATTGCCCCCCACTTGTCAGCCTCATTTTTTTAATGCCCCCCACTTGTCAGCCTCATTTTTTATTGCCCCCAGGGCAGGGCCCCTCTTTGTCAGCCTAATTTTTTACTGTACTGTCCCCAGCCCCAGTGCCCTGACTTGTCACCTGACCTGCTCCAATCAGGTTCCATTTGCTCACCTTCTATTCTGAACTAGTCTGGTGAGTGGTTGAGTGCCGATCTCTGTTCCCTGGTCTAGGCTGGGGGGCCCCCTCCTCAGGCAGTTGGTCGGCTCGAGCCGCGAGCGGGAGGAGGAAAAGCTGGGCAATGCTCTGCAGGAGTCGGGACAGGTAGCCAAACCATGGATCTAAGCCAGACAGCACTGAAGAATGCCGCCGCCCACCGGGAGGTCACTGAAGACTGGAGGAGTCAGGAGGAGACGCTCTGGCTGCTCTCTCTGGGTGCTGCTGTCGCTGCCAGAGAAGGAGAGGAAGGTGGGTGGACACGGAGCGAAGGGCAGCACTGGGTAAAGGCCTTGCTCCTCTCTGCCTTGCTCTGTGACTCTGCGAAGGTGACGTCACTGGTTGCTAGACGCCAGGCGGGGCGGCCCTAGCAACCAGTTTGGCAATTGTATATTAGGGTGGCTATGTGTCCTCATTTCATTCCGGGACACTGCATTGTCCTGGAATGAAGGTGCCCAGGACACGGGACACAAATGAGAATTATGGGACAATCCTGGGCAATCCGGGACACGTGGGCACGCTAGCTGCCCCCCCAACACAGAGGGAGCTCCACTTTTTTTTTTTTTGCTCCCTGAAGTTCAGCTGTAAAAAAATACATTTAATGATGTTTTAGTGAACACAGAGCTGCATTAATTTGTTTTATTTTATATCTGCCCAGAGTTGATCTTTAGTATTGTTTATAGTATGCAGGGACTTTACCTCGGAAGCCCTATCTGGATGAACACAAAGTAGCGTAGTTGATGACGGGTCTGTGTACACAAAGAGAGCTTTGCCTTATTGTCTCCAGGATTCATCGTACAATTAAAGGATCCCATGCTGTGTTATAACACCGGCAGGCCCCATTCGTCTCCAGCCTCTCCTACGTTCTATAGATTTATTTCCTCTTTAAATGGAATAGATTAATTATTTAAAAAATACCTTCGCCGCCTCACACAACGCTTCTGCCAAACGCAGAATTCATTTTAGGCCATTGTGTAGGCTTGTGAAGGTGGTTTTAAAGATCAGAGCACTAAATAATTGTTCTGAAGAGTGATTGAGACTCAAAGGTTTTTGAAGCCAGACACAGCCAGGCAACTAGCATTCTCAATGCAGGTACGTCCATCCACCCAATGACAATTCCAGGTACGTCCATCCACCCAATGACAATTCCAGGTACGTCCATCCACCCAATGACAATTCCAGGTACGTCCATCCACCTAATGACAATTCCAGGTACGTCCATCCACCCAAAGACAATTCCAGGTACGTCCATCCACCCAATGACAATTCCAGGTACGTCCATTCACCTTATGACAATTCCAGGTACGTCCATTCACCCAATGACAATTCCAGGTACGTCCATCCACCCAATGACAATTCCAGGTACGTCCATCCACCCAATGACAAATACAGGTGCGTCCATCCACCAAATGACAATTCCGGATGCGTCCATCCACCCTATGACAAATACAGGTGCGTCCATCCACCCAATGACAATTCCAGATGCGTCCATCCACCCTATGACAAATACAGGTGCGTCCATCCACCCAATGACAATTCCAGGTGCGTCCATCCACCCTATGACAAATACAGGTACGTCCATCCACCCTATGACAATTCCAGGTACATCCATCCACCCTATGACAATTCCAGGTACGTCCATCCACCCTATGACAATTCCAGGTACGTCCATCCACCCTATGACAATTCCAGGTACATCCATCCACCCAATGACAATTCCAGGTATGTCCATCCACTGAAATGACAATTCCAGGTACGTCCATCCACCCTATGACAATTCCAGGTACGTCCATCCACCCTAGAATAATTACAGGTGCGTCCATCCACCCAATGACAATTACAGGTACGTCCATCCACCCAATGACAATTCCAGGTACGTCCATCCACCCAATGACAATTCCAGGTACGTCCATCCACCCAATGACAATTCCAGGTACGTCCATCCACCCTAGAACAATTACATGTGTGTCCATCCACGCAATGACAATTACAGGTACGTCCATCCACCCTAGAACAATTACAGGTGTGTCCATCCACCTTAGGACAATTCCAGGTACATTGATCCACCCTAGTACAATTCCAAGTACGGCCATCCACCCTAGTACAAATTCAGGTACATCCATCCACTCTATGACAATTTCAGGTACGTCCATCCACCCTAGAACAATTACAGGTATGTCCATCCACTCTATGACAATTCCAGGTAAGTCCATCCACTCTATGACAATTCCAGGTACGTCCATCCACCTTAGGACAATTCCAGGTACATCAATCCACCCTAGTACAAATACAAGTATGTCCATCCTAGTATAAATACAGGTACGTCCATCCACCGTAGTACAATTCCAGGTACGTCCATGCACCCTAGTACAAATACAGGTATGTTCATCCACCCTAGTACAACTCTAGGTATGGCCATCCACCCTAGTACAAATACAGGTACGGCCATCCACCCAAGTACAATTACAGGTGCGTCCATCCACCCTATGACAATTCCAGGTACATCCATCCACCCTAGAACAATTACATGTGCGTCCATCCACCCTAGAACAATTACAGGTACATCTATCTAATAATACCAAAAAAGAGTCGCCCCTAAATATGATGCAAATTATGTAAATCAATTATTGAGATAAAAAAATCCAGTATAGATAGAAAGTCCATAAATGAAAGACAAGAGATTCCTCTTCTGTTTTAAAAGGCTATTAATTTAACGACCCACCTCCATCACCAATGGAAAAACTTCCAAATAGTAAAGCCACCACCAGATGTATCAGATGTAGGCACGAGGCCCTGGATATCACTGTGGCAATCATTCCAACTCCTCTGCTGATTGGCGATTCAGGCCCGGCTGTTACTCAGATGTCAACCCATATAAGTATACCATTTAAAAGAGAGGTTTTTCGATAGTGACAATCGTCCACCCTAGTTTCAATTCCACGTGTCTATCTACTCTACAGGTACATCCATCCATCCAAGTACATCTCCAGGGACGTCCATCTACTCTAGTACAATTCCAGGTATGTCTATCTACCCTAGTACAAATTCAGGGAAGTAGATTCACCCTAGTACAAATACAGGCTCGTCCATCCACCATAGTACAATAACAGGTACATCCATCCACCCTAGAACAACTACAGGTACGTCCATCCACCCAAGTACAATTACAGGTACGTCCACCCACCCTACTACAATTCCAGGTACGGCCATCCACTCTAGTACAAATACAGGTACGTCTGTCCACCCTAGTACATTTACAAGTATGTCCATATACCCTATTACAGTTACAGGTATGTCCATCCACCCTAGTACATTTACAAGTATGTCCATCCACCCTAGTACAATAACAGGTACAGCCTTCCACCCTAGTACAATTACAGGTATGTCCATCTAGTACAAATACAGGTAAGTTCATTCACCCTAGTACAATTCCAGGTATGACCATCCATCATAGTACAATAACAGGTACGTCTATCCACCCTAGTACAATTAGACGTACGTCCATCCACCCTAGTACAATTAGACGTACGTCCATCCACCCTAGTACAAATACAGATACGACCATCCACCCTAGTACAATTCCAGGTACGTCCATCCACCCTAGTACAATAACAGGTACGGCCATCCACCCTAGTACAATTCCAGGTAAGGCCATCCACCCTATCACAAATACAGGTACGACCATCCACCCTAGTACAATTCCAGGTAAGGCCATCCACCCTAGTACAATTCCAGGTACGTCCATCCACCCTAGTACAAATACAGGTACGTCCATCCACCCAAGTACAATAACAGGTACGACCATCCACCCTAGTACAATTCCAGGTAAGGCCATCCACCCTAGTACAATAACAGGTACGGCCATCAACCCTAGTACAACTACAGGTACAGCCATCCCCCCTAGTACAATTAGAGCTACATCCATCCACCTTAGTACAATTACATGTATGTCCATCAACCCATGTACAAATACAGGTACATCCATACACCCTAGTACAATTAGAGGTACATCCATCCACCCTAGTGCAAATACAGGTATGTCCATCCACCCTCGCACAAATACAGGTGCATCCATCCATCCTAATACAAATACAGATACGTCCATCATTCTAACTAGTCTTAAAAAATGTTCCCATTCCACCTCCTAACACCTATGCTGGCTACACCTATTTTCAGGCCGCTCCAGTCTGGTCATGTTACCCCCCGTTACCCCTTATAGTAGATAGCTCAGGCCATAGGATAGTCCTTGAACTCTACAGCCACTGGTTTGCATGTATCACCCACATAGCCCTTTTAGGAATAGTATAAAAGACGAAGCGCACTTCCCGCAAGGTCAACAAATTCCGGGAGTAAAAAATGAAAACCGTCGGGAAAGGCTGATTAGCCATTAAAAAGAGAGTTTAGCTTTAAAGCGTGGCTCTTTTTTTTTTTCATCCTTGGCGTATGATGAAGATTCTATGCAAATGGCATTCTCCGAGTGTCAAGGATGAGAGCTTGATACAGCGTATGTACTGCCAGCTTCCTGCACTGTAGTCATGAAAAAAAGATTAGGCGACCAATGGCTGATAACGAATATATGTTAATTTCTTTTTGCGATTTTTCTGGTGGTCATATGATGCATGTCGTCTTTAACTAGAGGGCTCGTGCATGATTGGCGAACGTGATCGGCCTCTAATGCGCCGTTAATGGCATCTATTCTTTTCATTTGAATATTCCTTTTTTTTTTCTTCCCTCCGTTGAATGAATCACGCGGCAGAAGAGAGCGGAAATGACTCCAGTACATCACGGGGCCATCTCGACATTAGTGCTGCAGCCGTGAGCTTGTACGCCAATTTGGTAGAAGTGCAAAACATATTACTTTTGGCTCTTGAACTGCGAATAAAACCTCGTAAAAGTCAGCTAACTGTGCAGAATATTTTACAATATCGCCGTCTTGGAATTTTAAAGAAGCGCGGTCCCTCTGCGTTTTGATTATCTTGAGGAACGAGGAACTGTTTTAATTTACATAATGGCTGAAATAAAAAAAATAAAAAAAGTGAAAAAAATAAAGAAGGTAGTTACGGCGTACACCTATGGCGCACTTAAACTCTTCAATCACAATGCTTGGGCTTCTGCAACGCCTCGGATCTAGCGCGGTGGGAGACTTGCATTATATACTACACATGTTCTCAATGATAAAAGGGACATATTATAGTCTTGGGAAACTAACAGACATCTGGAATGTTTAATGGTTCTTTTTCCCTCAACGGAAAAGTGGGAGCTGAGGTGCTATAAGTACATCTTTTTATACCGGTAAAGAGACTCCTGTTGCTTAACATAAAGTCCTTTAAAAATTCCGTACCTGCAAAAAAAAAAAAGGCTAATAGATACTTACCGTATATACTCGAGTATAAGCCAAGTTTTTCAGCCCTTTTTTTTAGGGCCGAAAATACCCCCCTCGGCAGAGGCGGACTGACAACTCATGGGGCCCCCGGGCAATAGAAGATTATGGCGCCCCTGGGCTTACAGATGGCCACCACGCCAGGAGGCAGTGCAGAGGTGGGGCAGCTAAAATCTCGGGATTTTCACATCAGAAGCATGTTGGTTTCAGACATATCAGGGACAGATGTAAAACAAACAGATTTGTACATACTGTCCCTGGTTTTACTGAGCCTGGCAACCCTGATGGGGCCCCCTAGTGACATGGGGCCCTTGGGCAGTGCCCGAGTGACTCAATGGTCAGTCCGCCCCTGCCCCTCGGCTTATACTCGAGTCAGTGTACCTTAACAACTTCTATACCGGGGGGCACTTATGCACCTTCCTGCCCAGGCCAATTTTCAGCTTTCAGCGCTGTCGCAATTTGAATGACAATTGCGCGGTCGTGCTACACTGCACCCAAACACATTTTTTATCATTTTGTTCCCTCAAATAGCGCTTTCTTTTGATGGTATTTGGTTACCTCTGCGATTTTTATTTTTTGCGCAACAATTTGCAAAGTTTTTCTTTGTTTCTGTTAATTTATTTTTTAAATAAGTACCGTATTTATCGGGGTATTGCGTGCTCCGGCGTATAGCGTGCACCCCTAATGTGGACCCACATTCCTGTAAAAAAAAACATTTTAGTACTTACAGTTTTGGTGTCTTGCGCGGCGTTCTTTGGCGGCCTCGTCGGGTCTGGCGTCCATCTGCGGCTTCGGTGGTGTCCTCTTTGTCGGGTCCGTCTGCGGCTTCGGTGGTGTCCTCCCGGCTTCTCCCGCGCTGTCTCCCTGTCAAATCGCCGCTTCCCGCGCTCAGTTTGAACGCCTCCGCCGACGTATACCGAGTGCAGTACCCTCGGCTACATTCGGCCAGGCTCGGCTTCGCTCGTGCTCACGCTCTGTGACGTTTATGCGTGAGCACGAGACCAAAGCCGAGCCTGGCAGAATGTAGCCGAGTGTACTGCACTCGGTATATGTCGGCGCAGGCATTCAAACTGAGCGCAGGAAGCGGGTATCGGCGTATATCGCGCACCCACGATTTTCCCCTTATTTTAAGGGGGAAAAAGTGCGCGGTATACACCGATAAATACGGTACCCTTTATTTTTCAATGACGGGTGTCAAACTCAATTTCATCGTGGGCCGCATCAGCATTATGATTTCCCTCAAAAGGGCCGGTTGTATCTGTAAGATTAGATGTCCAGCGCATCCCCTCCCCTTACCTTAGATGTCAAGAGCCCCCCCATCATCAGAAGTTGAGTCCCCTTTCCTTATGCTGCTGCTGGGAAGAAGCTGGATGCGTTGCTTGAAAGCAGAAAGTAGGGGTCTGGAGAAGGACCAGAGTAGGGATGGAGAGCTCCTGCAGCTGCAGGAGAGGTGCGAGGGCCACATGAAATGGCCTGAAGGGTCGGATTCGGATAAAGATAAAGAAAATACAGCAAGAATACTTAACTACAGATGCTGTAACCGCCAGGGGGTCCCTCCATAAAGGCGTGGCCAGGCAATCAGACCAAACACTTGCATGTTACATGATCCGTAGCTCCCAACTGTCCCTGGTTTTGGGGGACTGTCCCTGGTTTGGAACAAAGTCCCTCTGTCCCTCATTTGGTCTGATCTATATAGTTGAAGACTAGAATGAGCCTGAATTGTTGGTGTGATTAGGATGGTGCTTGTGTGCCTGGCATAGGTGTGCGCAGCCTATTGCATTAGAGTGTGCACCCCAAAGCTCAAACACGCATTACCGATCACTCACAATGTTCATTCAGAAAGGGAAGGGGCTGGTAAATTACATATTTACCGGCCCCTTCCCCCACTCATCCTAAAACATCTCCGCAGCAGCAGCTGACGGGAGAGGAGAGGAGGGAAGTTGGCAGTGTGGTGGGAGGGGAGGGCAGTAGGGGGAATCTGTGCTGCACAGGATGATAAGGGTGTGCCTAGGCACACCTGGCACGCCCTGTGCGCACGCCTATAGTGCCTGGCAGCCTCTGTACTATGGATGGGGAAGACGTGAGCACATTCTCAGTGGCCCCTCCTGGGGTAGCGCTACACTTGCCAATATTCAGACAGTAGGAAGAAGCTTTTGTTGCCATGAATCTGAAGTTACTGACTCGGCAATGGGGAATGTGGCCAACTGTCTAGTCAAAGTGCTGCGCTGCTAATTACAGCCTGAGAGTTATTTCTCTTCAGACAGAAGGCCAAAGAATATATAAGTTATTATTGTTACGGTGCAAGGCTGAACACACTTGTACATAAATACTATCTGCTACACTCTCTTATTTATACCCAAGTGTTTGCAGACAATGAGATCTATCTGTATGTACCAGTAAATCTTAAAGGCAATTGACTGCCCTCCCTATCCCCACCAATGGATATACAGCTTTATTTTTTTGTGAGATTGCCAGAAATAAAGTAAGAGTTCCAAGGAAATCCAACTAACAAAATTCAACCTTTAAAGGGGTTGTAAAGGTAAAAGTTTTTTTCACCTTAATGAATTCTATGCATTAAGGTGAAAAAACATCAGAGTATTTGCGGCCCGGAGCCCCCCTTTACTTACCCGACCCCTCGAAAATGCCGCGCCAAGAGCGAGCAGGCTTTTCGGCCGTTTTCCCGGCTCATTCATTGGTTGATTGAAAGCAGTGCAGCCATTGGCTTGCGCTGCTGTCAATCACATCCAATGACGCAACGCACAGAGGGGCGGAGCCGAGTGATGCAGTGAGCGGCTATGGCCGCCGGCTGTATCACGGGAGCGCGCCTGCATGCACTTAACACCATGGAGGTCACCAGAGCTTCACAGGTTGTCACTGGAGTTCTCTTCCCCTCCTCCATGACGACATCACAGAGCTGGTGGATGTTGGAGACCTTGCGCTCCTCCACCTTCCATTTGAGGATGTCCCACAGATGATCAATAGGGTTAAGATCTGGAGACATGCTTGGCCAGTCCATCACCTTTACCCTCAGCTTCTTTAGAAAGGCAGTGGTGGTCTTGGAGGTGTGTTGGGGTCGTTATCATGTTGAAATACTCCCCTGCGGCCCAGTCTCTGAAGGGAGGGGGATCATGCTATGCTTCAGTATGTCACAATACATTCTAGAGCATTTCATGCTTCACTCGGCTGACCAGCTTTATGGAGATGCTGATTTAATTTTCCAGCAGGAGTTGGCACCTCCCACAATACCTGGTCACACGATCATGGGATCACTGTGCTCCATTGGCCAGCAAACTCGTCTGACCTAAACCCCATAGAGAATCTGTTGGGTATTGTCAAGAGGAAGACAAGAGGCACAAGACCGAGCAATGCAGACAAGCTGAAGGCCGCTATCAAAGTAACCTGGACTTCCATAACACCTCAGCAGTGCCTCCACGCCGCATTGATTCCGTAATTCATACAAAAGGATCCCCGACCAAGTATTGAGTGCATGCTATACTGTACATGCACCGACTTTTCACTAAGACAAGATTTCTGTATTCAAAATCTGTTTTTCATTGGTCTTATGTAATATTCAAATTTTCTGAGATACAGAATTTTTGTGTGTCACTCGCTGTAAGCCATAATCATCAAAATTCCAAGAAAGAAATGCTTGAAATATATCTCTCTGTGTGTAACACATCTATATAAAATATACGAGTTTCACTTTTTGAATTGAATTACTGAAATAAATAAAGTTTTTGATAATATTCAAATTTTATGATGAGACGCACCGATGCATATGTATATATAAATATTTATGATGTGTTTGTTTAACGTTCGTCACACACAATGGGCCAGATTCACAAAGCGATACGACGGTGTATCTCGAGATACGCGGCGTAAGTGTAGATGTGCGCCGTCGTATCGATGCGCCGTACCCACAGAAGCACATACACGCGAAATTAGGCTTCACCCGTCCAACGCAACTGTCCTCCGCCGCCAAAATTTAGGTGCATATTTAGGCTAGGCGTATTCTTCGTTCCCATTGATTTGCTATTCAATTATGCAAATGAGGGAGAAATGCCGATTCACATGCGTACGATTGTCCGTCGTAGGCTACGCGCGGTGCGCGTAAGCTGCTCGCCCGATCTAAAGTTACCCTTCATAAAAGCAGGGGTAACTTTGCAACGGACTTGCACAGGTCAGCTGGAGAGCAGCAACAGCAGCAGCGTGACAGAGGAGCTGAGCAACAACACTTGCAGGACAACACATCTGTGTGCCAACATGTCAGGGGCAGCCGTGGTCATAGTACTACGGCGTCTACAAGCACGCAGGAGGAGGAGGAGGGCACAGGAGAGGGTACCCCGAGATCGCATGGACCTCTTTGGCATGGTTAAATTGGAGGTGTTTCGCTTGTTGAGATTTGACACTGAAGCCATCATGGAAATAGTACGATCCCTGCAGGATGACCTCACCAGCCCAACACATCGATCACAAGCAGTGCCGCCACTGCTCAAGGTCATGGCAACCCTGCATTTTTTAGCCAGTGGATCATTTCAAAGAACCAGTGGAAATTTGGCTGAGATGTCCCAATCCACAATGAGTAGGTGCGTGCACCAAGTTGTACCCACTATCCTGAGACGGGTGTCCCACCACATTGTGAGACCCACCCAGGAGGTCCAGCAGGCGAAGGCAAGAACCGATTTCTATAAAATAGCCAGATTTCCACGCACTGTGGGGGCCATTGATTGTTCTCATGTGGCACTCCAGCCCCCCCCCGTGACGCTGAGCATATGTACCGTAACAGGAAGAATTGGCATTCCATTAATGTACAAGTAATAACCGATGCTCAAGGCCTCATATGACACGTCTGTGCTAAACACCCTGGGGCCACCCATGACAGCTTTATCTACCGGCAAAGCGACATCCCAGGACAATTTGAAGAGAACGTGTATGGGGACAGCTGGCTGGTTGGTGAGTGACATGGGAGTCAGGTATGACTGTCCCCCCCATGATGCAGACATCACGAGGGGCACATGCATGACCAACATCCTCCTGTCTTTTCCCTTCCAGGTGACTCTGGATATGCCCTGGGACCCCACCTGATGACCCCATTCCGTAACCCACAAACACCAGGAGAAAGAAGCTACAACGAGGCACATATACATACCCGGGGAGTGGTGGAGCGCACGTTTGGCCTCCTGAAGTCACGGTTCCGATGCCTAGATAGGTCTGGGGGTACACTGTTGTATGCCCCAGACTTTGTGTGCCAGATTATCGGTGCATGTTGCATTCTGCACAATTTCACCATGAGAAGGGGCCTGCAGGTTGAACTCCGTCATGACCTGAGCCCCGAACCAGAAATTCCCCCCCCCAACCGAGGGTCCCCCGTCTGCTGAGGGAATAGCAGTCAGGAGATGCCTCGTGGAAGGCTTATTTTCACGTGCAACACGCACATGAAACATGTCACAATGAGAATGCACGCATGCACACCACTGTGGTCCCTAACACCCCCCCCCCCCAAACCACAATAAATTGGATTAGACCGAAGTACACCGTGCGGTACTTGGGAGCAGCAACGCCACGTCAAGGCTCCAATTATGTTGCTGTATCTTTTTATGAAGATAATAAAAAAAAAATTTGGAGGAGGAACATCCCCCGGTCTCTCCCTGGCTGCCTGGATACCCTCTAAAGCCAGGGCTATGCGGGTGAGGACCGCAGTGGTCTGATTCCCCACCGCCTCAATGGCTGCTGTATTGGCCTGTATGGCCACTCCCAGGATCCTGACCTCTGCCACAAGGCCTGAATTTGTGTCATCCAGGTCCCTAACGCAGGTCACCAACACAGTGCTGTTGGCACTGACCTCCTGCACATTTTCGGTCATGGCGGCAGTGAAAGCAGCCTGGGTCTGCTGCATGGAGGCCAGGCTGGCTGCCACCCGGCGCATATCACATGCCACAGAACCCACATGGTGGGTCTGCCTGGCCAGTTCCATAGCCAAAGTGGCTTCTAATGCGTCAGGATCACCCCTCGTCTTCCTAGTTGCCTTCCTGGGTGCAGGTGAGGCTTGTGGACGACAGTATGGGGAGGCCCCTGAGGGCACTTCCCTTAGGGAGGATGGGCTTCCCAAAAGGGTGGAGGCCCTTGGGGGGGATCCCACATTTGAGGGCCTTGGGGGGGTTCCCATGAAGTTGGAGTCCCTTGGGGGGGTATCCCCTATGGAGGTGGAGGTATGGGAGGGTCCAGCGACGGTGGTCTCATCCCCCAGATATATGCCATCATCCAGGTGCCCGTGCTCCTCCTCCACTTCCTCTAAAGGAGATGTGTGGACACTGGTATCCTGGGATGGGGTTGGTTGCCCAGCAGCCAAGGATGGGCCCGCTTCATCCTGCACATCTGTGGATGACACAAAACATTCACATGTTGGTGGACCCACACACTTGTCACATATTCACTCCCCCCCCCCCACATGCTAGACACCAGATAAAAGATAAAACACACTCACCTGTCCTCAAGGGCTGATCAACTGACTCGAAGCCCTCCAGGCCCTCCACCTGCTCCTTCTCCAGGCACCTGGCAATGACCTGCTCATCAGGTGTCAGTCTTATCTTCAGGGCTGGTCCACCTCCGGTGCCCCTTCTGTGTTTCTTGATCTTGGCCACCTTCTCCTTCACAAGACGCCGAAGGTCGTTGATCTTCTTGGCTATCTTGTCTGGGGTCCGGTTGGCATAGCCAAGGGCACTCACCTCCGCTGCAATCTGTGCCAATATTTGATCCTTACGGACCTTGCTGGTCGAGCCACTTTCCTTGCAGTGGAGGAACTTATTATATTTTGTCATGGCATCAATAATGACCGCCTTCTCCTCATTACTAAAGTTTTTATCCCTCCCCCCTATCTTTAGACGCAGCTTCAGACATCTTTTTGGATAAGAACAAGGCAAAAGTAGCCACACCAAACGACCAAAAGCAGGTGTACTTTTGCACTTGACTGGCGCATGTCTGGGCGGATTTATGCCCTGGGCGGGAACGGTGGGTTGGGTTATCGTGGGGGAATACGATAGGCGAATTGGGGCGCATGCGCAGTGGGACGCGGGGCATGCGATCACGTGACGGCGCATGCGCCGTTCGTTCGGACCTTAATTTGCATGGGGTCACGCTTCATTTAAATGGATCACGCCCACCTCCTTCCCACTTTGAATTACGTCGGGTTACGCCGTCTAAATTAAGTTACGATGGCGCATCGCAGCGCGCATTTGCTTGCTGAATAGGCTGCTTGCCTCTCTAAGTTTCGACGGTGTAGTGTATCTGCGTTGCGCTACGCCCGCCTAATGATGCGCCGAGGTACGTGAATCTGGCCCCTTGTGTGTTAGTTTTGTATACATATCTCTTTTCTATGTGTACGTACTACGTGTGATAAGGGTTGACAATACAATCCCAGAGATTAATGGCAGTGCTATGAGTGAGAGGTCAACCCTATAACTATATAATAACTATCGCTATACAATTTACGGTCTCCACCGTCATCATTCCCTTGTCGTTTTCTAGACTGTGTTTAAAGAGGAAGTAAACCCCCAAAAAATGTTCCTGTAAAAATAAAAACCCTGCAAGAAAAAGGCACAATGAGCTAGTTTGCATAGCATACTAGCTCATTATGTGGCACTTACCTGAGATCGAAGCCCCCGAAGCGTTCCTCGTTCCCCTCCACCGCCACCGCTGCCATCCTTTCTCCGAGTGCCTTCCGGGTATCGCCGCTCCGGCGCTGTGATTGGCCGGAGCGGCCATGGTATGGATGCCCGGCTTTGAAAAATCAGTGCTCCCCATCCGTAGGTCCGCCAGACTACAAACTTTGCACACAGGGCTCAAGTCCTGCGGGAACGGCATTCCTGCACTTTTTTCACAGCAGGAACGCAGTTCCCTTTGCAGACTAGAGCAGCCGAGAGGCGCAAAAAGGTGACTCAAGAATAAGCCGAGGGGGGCATTTTCAGAAAAAAAAATGTGCTGAAAAACTCGAGTATATACGGTAAGTAGCTCAAGGACAGGACTCAGGAGGGAAATAAAATAGAATGGGCGGCACATACACATGACTGGGGATGAGCTTTATGTTTGAGTTGAACATAAGTTCGGCGAACAGCGAACAATTTGGGGTGTTGGCGGCAAATTCGGAAAGCCCCGGAACACCCTTTAAAAGTCTATGGGATAAATCAAAAGTTCTAATTTTAAAGGCTAATATGCAAGTTATTGTCATAAAAAGTGTTTGGGGACCCGGGTCCTGCCCCAGGGGACATGTATCAATGCAAAAAAAAAGTTTTAAAAACTGCCGTTTTTTCAGGAGCAGTGATTTTAATAATGCTTAAACAATAAAAGTGAAATATTCCTTTAAATTTCGTACCTGGGGGTGTCTATATTATGCCTTTAAAGTAGCGCATGTTTCCCGTGTTAAGAACTGTCCCTGCACAAAATGAAATTTCTAAAGGAAAAAAAGTCATTTAAAACTACTCGCGGCTATAATGAATTGTCGGGTCCCGGCAATACAGATTAAAGTCATTGAAAAAAAAAACGGCAGGGGTCCCCCCACAGTCCATTACCGGGACCTTTGGGTCAGGTATGAATATTAAGGGTAACCCCTGAACCAAAAATAAAAGCGTGGGGTCCCCCCAAATTCCACATCAGGCCCTTCAAATCTGGTATGGATATTAAGGGGAACCCCGCCACAAAATAAAAATAAATGGCGTCGGGTCCCCCCAAAAATCCATACCAGACCCTTATCCAAGCACGTAACCTGGCAGGCCGCAGGAAAAGAGGGGGGTGAGAGAGTGCCCCCCTTGAACCGTACCATGCCACATGCCCTCAACATGGGGAGGGTGTCCCCGTGTTGATAGGGACAAGGGCCTCATCCCCACAACCCTTGCCCGGTGGTTGTGGGGGTCTGTGGGCAGGGGCTTATCGAAATCTGTAAGGGGACCCCCAGATTCCGCCCCCATGTGATTTGGTAACGGGTACATTGTACCCCTACCATTTCACAAAGAAAGTGTTAAAAACACACAGACACAGTTGGGATAAGTCCTTTATTAAAAATAAAGAAAATTAAAATAAAAAACATTTCCAGCGATGCAATCCAGTTTGTCCAGCGTTGTTCTTTATGTCCCGCGGTGATCCGATGTCCGGTGATGCTGCAGTCTCCAGTCTCCACGCTAAAACCCCAATGACGTAAGAGGGGGCGGGGTCACCTGACATAATTGGGTATTCCCCGCTTGCCTGGAGGGAAAACACTATTACGTGGTAGGGTGGGTGACCCCTCCTGTGACCTCACGGGGTGGGGTCCCCAGAGTAGGAACACCAGTGGCTGGGCACACTAGGCAGCCCGGCCACTGGCTAGTGGTAGCACCCACCCTGACTCTCACAATGACACTGACAGCAGTGTGCAGCAGCACAGATCACCGGCATGACATGTCTCCTCCTGAGTCACAGTCTGACAGTCCCGTTCCTGGCTTGCCTTGCCGCAGACCCGCACATGCTCCGCTTGGCTTGCCAGCACCATGACATCACACGCTCAGGCACCGCCTCCACCAGACCCAGCGCCACCTAGGTCAGGCAGGTCAGCGTAATGGTCAGTGTGTCAGGCAGGTGAGTTTAGTGGTCAGCATTGATGGCCACTGGTAAGCCACACAACCCCACCCCCCGGCCCACATACACCACTTCTCACTGCCCCCCGCCCACATACACCACACACCCCCGTCCCCCCCGGCCTTGGACTTCGGGCTGAAGCCCCTGGTCTTTTTGCCACCTAGCAACGCCCCTGACTGGCAGCCTTTTCCTGTCACTGGCATTTGCTAGTAGGAGAAAGGTGCCTGTTTTTTACTGGCTGCCAATAAAAATACAGATGGTTGGCAACACTGGTGGACATTCCTTTATTCATAAATATTAAGGCCTGGAGATGTTAAAAGAGGCCATCAAGCCAGAAGATGACCCAATAGGGTGGAGAGGTTAATCTACAACAGGTGGGTAGCTGTCCTATCCAAGAAGACGAGGGATGGGCACTCATTTTGGTGCCAATGCCTGCCCATAGGTGGGTAGTTGTTCTACTCAAGAAGAAGAAGGACAGGGATTCATTTTGGAGCCAATGCCTGCCCACAGGTTGGTAATTGTTCTACTCAGGAAGAAGAGAGGTGGGGACTTATTTTGGTGCCAATGCCTGCCCACAGGTGGGTAGTTGTTCTTCCCAAGGAGAGGGACGGACTCAATGCTTGTCCACGGTGGGTAGTTGTTCTACCCAAGAAGAACAGGGGAGGGGACTCATTTTGGTGCCAATCCTTTTCCATGGGTGAATAGTTGTTCTATCCAAGAAGAAGAGGGGGCGGGGACTCATTTTGGTGCTGATGTCTGTCAACAGGTGGATAGTTGTTCTACCCAAGAGGGGCAGGCAGGGACTAATTTTGGTGCCAATGCCAGCCCACAGGTGGGTAGTTGTTCTACTCAAGAAGAAGAAGAAGGACAGGGATTCATTTTGGAGCCAATGCTTGTCCACGTGTGGGTAGTTGTTCTACCCAAGATAACCAGGGGCGGGGACTCATTTTGGTGCTGATGTCTGTCAACAGGTGGGTAGTTGTTCTCCCCAAGAGGGGCAGGGACTCATTTTGGTGCCAATTCCTGCCCACAGGTGGGTAGTTGTTCTTCCCAAGAGGGGCAGGGACTCATTTTGGTGCCAATGCCTGCCCCCAGGTGGGTAGTTGTTCTACCCAAGAAGAAGAGGGGCGGGAAATAATTTTGGTGCCAATGTCTACCCACAGTTGGGTAGTTGTTCTACCCAAGAAAAAGAGGGGCGGGAACTCATTTTGGTGCCAATGTCTGCCCACAGTTGGGTAGTTATTCTACCCAAGAAGAAGAGGGACTAATTTTGGTTCCAATACCTGCCCACAGGTGTGCATTTGGTCTACCCAAGAAGAAGAGGGACGGGGATTCATTTTGGTGCCAATGCCTGCCCAATATTAGTCCTCCTTAGATTTCTAAATCTGCACTTTTGTTTCAGGTCAGAGAATTGAGGTGCTGAAATGTCACTAGGACAGCCAGGCAGCTGGCGTTTTCAGAAGGCGGGGTCAGCAATGGTTTTATTCTGTGACATTTCCCCTTAAAAAAAACAGAGATCCTTTTTTTTTTTAAAAACAGCCAGTTGTGGAAATCCATAAATCTCTTTTGCTCTTTTGTCGGACGCCACTCGCAAGTCCTGATTGGCTGACGCACATTTTTCATGCCGCCGATTTCAGACACGCAAACACTTTACAGCTCCTGCAGGCCGGTCACTTATCAAACACTCCTTAGAATAGATTAGCATAATTGGGGGCAAGCTGCGCTGCGGAGTGGAAGAAAGAATTAATTATTGCCCATCTTCCCGAATCCGTATTTGCACATTAAGTACAAGATGGCATTTGTCTCTTCACGGCCGCTGCATTAGGCAGAAACAACGGCCTTCCCGCTCACTGTCTTGTGCCGAAACAGAAGGATAATAGCAGCAAAAGATGAATATGGCTGAAAACGGTTTTCCTAATTGCGTACCTGAGCCTCGGAGGTGGCTAAAGGAGGAAGATTTATACCAAGTGGTTGGATTGTCTTATGTTAGGAGAAACCATCATGCAAGATATGGTTGCTCCAGGCCGGGGTGCATGTCCTTTTTCCGTGATACTGTTTATCCCCTCCCGGAGGCGCTGTCTATCAAAGTAGTGGACTGCATTTTAGAAGGCTTTACTTGCAGGCAGGTGCGGAACTTCCGCCATAGCGATCCATGGGGCACGCAGCTGAGTGGGGCCCAGTGCAGGGGCGGATACCACACTGACATGTTGTCACTTGCATTGCCTCTGCCCGAGTCTCTCTCTCACATCAGCCGATCAGCGGCGCTGAGAAAGAGACTCGTCTAGTGTTATTACGCGGCGGCCGCACTGACCTGGAGCCTCTTCACTGCCTGGGCTGCCTGGCGTCTAGCAACGAGTGACATCAGTCACAGAGAGTCACGTCGGGCTCGAGCCTCAGGCGAGTGACGTCAGTGAGTCACGTCAGAGAGCCGACGTGACAGGAGCTGGAGCCTCAAATAGGGGAACAGTTGTTGCTGTGCGCCCTCTGGTTAACCATTTGGAAGCCGATTAGAGCCCACAGACTGTCATCAGGGAGCCTATCGAAGCCGCTGGCTCTAATCAGGCACTTCCAAAACACCCCCACCGCTGTTGTTCAGATGGCCAGCGCTCACCAGGGGGCCGGACACCGGAATAATGGGCGGCAGCGGCAACAATAGATAGATTCATGCAATGCATGAATCTATCTATAGTTGAGTGACGAGTGCAGGAGAGAGGGGGCGGTGCTCCTGCACCCACTATGGATGCACCGCCACTAATTACACGGGTTGTTACCGACACGTGGTGAATATTTCATGTCAATAGAACACAACCTTTACCAATATATTTACCTATAAAAATGGTGACGTATTCAATACTAATTTTACCCGCTGTATATTTGGTGATTTAGTAGTGAAACGTTTAATCTGGCGGCTGCACTCAGGGAATATCCTCCTCTCTGTGACCCCAGGATTGGCCCTGCTCAGGGGATATCCTCCTCTCGGTGACCCCAGGACTGGCCCTGCTTGGGGGGATATCCTCCTCTCGGTGACCCCTGGATTGGCCCTGCTTGGGGGATATCCTCCTCTCGGTGACCCGGGGATTGGCCCTGCTTGGGGGATATCCTCCTCTCGGTGACCCCAGGATTGGCTCTGCTTGGGGGGATATCCTCCTCTCGGTGACCCCAGGATTGGCCCTGCTTGGGGGTTATCCTCCTCTCTGTGACCCCAGGATTGACCCTGCTCGGGGGATATCCTCCTCTCTGTGACCCCAGGATTGGCACCTGCTTGGGGGGATATACTACTCTCGGTGACCCCGGGATTGGCCCGGCTTGGGTGATATCCTCCTCTCGGTGACCCCGGGATTGGCCCTGCTTGGGGGTTATCCTCCTCTCAGCGAACGGCGTGGTAAACAAAGTATCTTTTCGGTGTGTAAATGTCTATCTGGGAAGTACCTGCAATGCAGCAGTGCATCACATGCAAGGCTCGTGTGCGCGGCTCACCCTGAAGACTTGGCTCGGAGGATCGGGGGCTGCTTGGAGATTATACGCCATCGATCAGCTTTTTCTTCCTCTCCTGTCAGGTTCTTCCAGACAGGAAAAAGAAAAAGTTGTTTCCTGGGAAAACTTTCCCCCCAATCATGTTGTCTCATAGCTTTTTCACCGCTCTAATCTCCGCTGAGACAATTCGGCTCAAAAAAAAAAATCAATGCACGCGTGATGCTCACTCGAAAATATTCTCTGTTCGTTGTTGACTGCTGAGAATTATTTCGGGAGGGTATGATCTGTGGAAATAAAATATGCCTTTGAAATTTCAGCAGCGCGCTTCAGAGAGAAAGAGAAAAGAAGGGAGACATTTAGACCTGGAGGAGAAGATAAAGAGAATAGTTTAACACCGCTCAACGCGTTTTGACACCCCCCCCGGCGCTCTGGGGGGGGTAGGTGAGCGGGATTCATGCAGCTCGGTGTCTGGATCTTGCCCGGCGGTGAGCTCAGGAATCCTTGCATGTGCCAAAAATATTTTGGATCTGTTTTTTTCTAAACTTAAAGAAGAGCTCCGGGCAAACGTGTAAAATATACAAAGTCATCTTTTCATTTGCTTTAACCACTTCAGCCCCGGAAAGGTTTTCCCCCCTTTCTTCATGACCACGGCTGGGCACTTAAAGAGGACGTACCTGTACGTGCTTGTGCCCAGCCGTGCCATTCTGCCGACGTAAATGTGCAGGAGGCGGTCCTTAAGTGGTTAACTACTTCAGCCCCGGAAAGGTTTTCCCCCCTTTCTTCATGGCCAGGCCATTTTTTTGCGATACGGCCCTGTGTTACTTTAACCACTTCACCCCCTGGACAATTTCGCTGGCCAAAGACCAGGCCACTTTTTGCGATTCGGCACTGCGTCGCTTTGACCACTTAAGCCCCCCGGACCTTTAGGCAGCTAAAGGACCCGGCCAGTTGTTTGCGATTCGGCGCTGCGTCGCTTTAACTGACAATTGCGCGGTCGTGCGACATGGCTCCCAAACAAAATTGGCGTCCTTTTTTCCCCACAAATGGAGCTTTCTTTTGGTGGTATTTGATCACCTCTGCGGTTTTTATTTTTTGCGCTGTAAACAAAAATAGAGCGACAATTTTGAAAAGAATGCAATATTTTTTACTTTTTGCTGTAATAAAAATCCCCCAAAAATATATAAAAAATATTTTTTTTCCTCAGTTTAGGCCGATACGCATTCTTTTACATATTTTTGGTAAAAAAATTGCAATAAGCGTTTATCGATTGGTTTGCGCAAACCAATCAATAAACGCTTATTGCGTTTTTTTTTACCAAAAATATGTAAAAGAATGCGTATCGGCCTAAACTGAGGAAAAAAAATGTTATATATATTTTTGGGTGGATATTTATTACAGAAAAAAGTTAAAAATATTCCTTTTTTTCAAATTGTGGCTCTATTTTTGTTTAAAAACTGGCGGCAATTGATGAGGCAAACTGGCGGCGTTTGATGGGGCAAACTGGCGGAGTTTGATGGGGCAAACTGGTGGCATTTGATGGGGCAAACTGGCATCATTTGATGGGGTAAACTGGCATCATTTGATGGGGTAAACTGGCGGCAATTGATGGGGCAAACTTGTGGCAATTGATGGGCACAGTGGCTGCGTTTAATGGCACAGTGGCGGAAATTGATGAGTAAGTGCCAGGCAGGGAGAAAACTGGCGGCATTTGATTGAGCAAACTGGCGGCAACTGATGAGGCAAACTGGCGGCATTTGATGGGACAAACTGGTGGCGTTTGATGGGGCAAACTGGTGGCATTTGATGGGGCAAATTAGCGGCAATTGATGGGGCAAACTGGCGGCAATTGATGGGGCAAACTGGCAGCGTTTGATGGGGCACACTGGCGGCATTTGATGGGGCAAACTGGTGGCATTTGATGGGGCAAACTGGCGGCAATTGATGGGGCAAACTGGCGGCAATTGATGAGGCAAACTGGTGGCATTTGATGGGTCAAACTGGCATCATTTGATAGGGAAAACTGGCTGCATTTGATGGGGCAAACTGGCGGTGTTTGATGGGGCAAACTGATGGGCACAGTGGCTGCGTTTGATGGCACAGTGGTGGAAATTGATGGGTAAGTGCCGGGCAGGAGGGCAAACTGGTGGCATTTGATGGGGCAAACTGGCGGCATTTGATTGAGCAAACTGGCATCATTTGATGGGTCAAACTGGCGGCAATTGATGGGGCAAACTGGCGGCATTTTATGGTGCAAACTGGCGGCATTTGATGGAGCAAACTGGCGGCATTTTATGGTGCAAACTGGCGGCATTTGATGGAGCAAACTGGCATCATTTGATGGGACAAACTGGCGGCATTTGATGGGACAAACTGGCGGCAATTGATGGGGCAAACTGGCGGCAATTGATGGGGCAAACTGGCGGCAATTGATGGGGCAAACTGGCGGCAATTGATGGGGCAAACTGGCAGCAATTGATGGGCACAGTGGCTGCGTTTGATGGCACAGTGGCTGCAATTGGTGTTTTGTTTTGTTTTTCAGTTTGTTTGCGCCCCCCAAACAATTTTGAGCGCCAGTCGCCACTGAGTAGGAGCGTGTGGCTAGCCTTGTCACCCTATCACAAGAAGGCCACAAAGAGATCAGAAAATGGCAGGATCAACAGGAATCAGAGATTCACCAATTGCAATTCAAAAATCACATCACGAGGCAAAGATGAAGCTATTAAAAGTTAATTTCTGGATTGACATCCTCTTTAATGCAGTACAGATAAATAAAATGACGCATAAAAAATATAAAAACATGATAAAAATGTTTCCGCCGAGCCTCCTTATAGATCAGACGCCTCGGCTGCTCCACATTAATTTCTTTAACTTGAATCCGCAAAAGGAAAAGAAAAAAAGAAGGAAAGTGAACTCATTTAGGAGGCTGAGTTGAGTGTTTTAAAGTTCATCTGACAATATAAACTCTTTTGTGACATTTATTTCAATTACGGTTTATTGATTCCATCAGACAACATCAAGCCCATATTCCCAGAACTGCTTTACGACGTATTCATTTCCGCAGACGCGGGGCCAGTTATTCGGCATAATTGACATTTTGGCTGTATTATTTTGTATGGAAATGTGGCGGGGGAAAAAAAAAAGAGACTTTTGGCTGACAAGTAGAGAAAATGATGAAAAGACGTTTTTGACAAGCAGCTAAACAGCGACGGGAGAGAATTTCTTTTATTAACGCCATCATATATTTATAAGATACTACCGGAGCGCATTCATCGGAACACGGAAAATGGAAATGAAAGATAATAAGATATTGAGATAGCTGGTGGTGGAAGGTTTGAGAAATGTCCGAAATATGAATCTTGTGTATCGCGGCGAGGGATCTTATTTTAACCAATTTCCATCCGATGTACCTATATAAAGCTTTGAGGAAGAGGGGGCCGTCCTCGAAACACGTCTACCTACTTTGGACTTTTGTGGTGGAAGGCAGTGGCGGTTCGTCCATAGAGGGCGCCGGAGCGCCGCCCCCTCTGGTTCTCGCCCGCCACTGAGTCTAATAACATACATTCATGCATTGCATAAATGTATGTTATTGTTGCCAGCTGCCGCAGGTCTATTCAGAGATGGCCGGAACTTGAGCGCCGGCCACCTGAATAACGGCAGCTGGTTGGCTGTGCGGAAGTCAGCGGCTCTGATAGGCTTTCCGAGTACAGCCCTCGGCTCCCGGATGTCTTATCCTCGGGACGT
Source organism: Rana temporaria (assembly GCF_905171775.1). Lineage (NCBI taxonomy): Eukaryota > Metazoa > Chordata > Amphibia > Anura > Ranidae > Rana > Rana temporaria. The sequence goes on along the minus strand of NC_053497.1, from coordinate 180,355,928 downwards.
ACGGGGGGTGCGTTCCATGGATAAGACTGACGGTCGTCTTAGCCAATCAGGTTCCCCGATTCTGGTTATCGGTAACATGATTGGCTGAAGCGTCACCAAGGCGGGAGAAGACATCGAGGGACGTGGAAGGAGTAAGGTAAGTGCATTTTACAGGGCACAGCGATGACGATGGGCACAGAGGCGACAAAGGGCACAGTGGCATCAATGGGCACAGTGGTGACAATGGGCACAGTGGCAACAATTAAAGGGCACAATGACATGCACAGTGGTAACAATGGGCACAGTGGCAACAATTAAAGGGCACAGTGGTGACAATTGGCACAGTGGCGACAATTGGCACAGTGGTGACAATTGATGGCACAGTGGCTGTGTTTGATGGCATGGCACAGTGGCTGCGTTTGATGGCACAGTGACTGTGTTTGATGGCATGGCACAGTGGTGATAATTGATGGCACAGTGGCTGCGTTTGATGGCATGGCACAGTGGTGACAATTGATGGCACAGTGGCTACTGTCCTTAAAGCGGATCTCCACTCTAAAGTGGAGTCCCGCTGATCGGCACCCTCCCCCCCTCCGGTGTCACATTTGACACCTTTCAGGGGGGAGGGGGGTGCAGATACCTGTCTACAGACAGGTATCTGCACCCACTTCCGGCCCTACGATACGGGCAAAGGACGGGTTTTTTCTCCGCTTCCTGTCCGTCCCCCGTTGTATGCTGGGAACACTCGGCTCCCAGCACACAGCGGGAGCCAATCGGCAGGCGCAGCGCGACTCGCGCATGCGCCGTAGGGAACCGGGCAGTGAAGCCGGAGCGCTTCACTTCCTGGTTCCCTCACCGTGGATGGAGGGGGGAGCAGCAGGGTGACGAGCGATCGGCTCGTCATCTGCTGCGATCACCGCTGGACTCCAGGACAGGTAAGTGTCCTTATATTAAAAGTCAGCAGCTGCAGTATTTGTAGCTGCTTGCTTTTAATATAGTTTTTTAGTGGCACATCCGCTTTAAGTAGCCTAAATACTGAAATGTGCACCTAAAAATGTAATTTAGTAACTTTTGTGAAATGCCAGTAAAAACGTGGTTGCGCCAGTAAATTTCGGGTGTCGTGCCAGTAAATTTCAATCTGGTAGGTTGGCAACACTGACATACAGTAACCAGAGTTAAGTAAACTTTAGGTGTATTTCTACTGTCATAGACCACAGGCTGTTTATTTGCTAGGAATTTTGCTTGTTGTAGATAACTGTCAGGCCTTGTACAGACGACCGAACATGTCCGCTGAAACTGGTCCGCCGGACCAGTTTCCACGGACATGTCCGACCGTGTGTAGGGCCTACCGGACAGTTTTCCGGCCTAGTGGACAGGTTTCCAGTGGACAAAAGTTTCTTAGCATGCTAAGAAACTTGTCCACTGGAAGCCTGTCCGTCGGACATGTCCGATGGTTAGTACGACTCATCGGACATGTCCGCTGGCCCGAAATCCCGCGCATGCATTGAATTGATTCGACGCATGCGTGGAAGCGTTGACCTTCCGTGTCAGAGAATGTCGGTGTCGTCTACGTCACCGCGTTCTCTGTCAGCGGGGATTTTGGTCTGATGGTGTGTACACACATCAGACCAAAACCTCCCAGCAGACATGTCCGATGAAAACGGTCCACTGCTCGTCTGTACAGTCTTGTATTGTATTCTTAACATTGTAATAGTTTTGTATCGTCTTGTATTGCATTCATAACATTGTAACTGTTTTGTATGTACAGCATCTTTGTATAGTAAAAGCTACATTTACACACTGCACAAGTCTCAGCTTCCTTGTTTACACCACAAAGTAACCTTCGCTAGATAGACGCAAGCGAAACAAGCAGCTAATACAATAATAAAGAATGCCATTAACCTGCCATTAGCAGAACAACTATGCGTTGGAAAAAATAAATAAATGAAAACAAACGATAGGACATAAAGTGCATTGTGTTCTCCGGCGCGCTGATTGTTTAATGTTTGTTAAATTTATACTTAATATGGAGAAGGTCGCCGACCCCTCTTTTAGATAAATTCACCAAAACCCAACTTTATAGAAGTTGTTATCGTAACAATTAAACCCGCTGAAAGATTCACTTACAAAAGAAAACATTCTAAAATGTTCAGTTAATTTACTGTTCGAAAAAAATATATATATATATTTTCAGACTATTTTGTTCCAAGAGATAACCTTGGAAAATATAAAAGCTGGGTTGTACGCCCCCCCCCCCCCCCCCACACTGACTTCATTTTTCTTTGTATACGGGGAACCTAACAGTTCTGCAATGCAAAACGCGGCGATAACATTGTCCTGTACTCGGAAGACAGACTTTCAAGCCTCATTGTTTGTACACACAAAGCATTCACTTGTGACACTGATGGTCCCTGGAAGACAATCAGACCCAGCAGAGCTTTGAAAAGATTTTTTATTTTTTTTTGGTTTCCAAAACAAGAACAATAGCAAAAAAAAAAGTTCTACTCACCGAAAAAAAAAAAATAATAGACTAAAAAGTACTCTATACATAAGATCAAACACGACTCCCCGATTGTGTTTCGTCAGAAGACGATAAAATACTTTGGCTTCGGTTAGTTTCATTGTTCACCGTTGCTGTAGTGTCCACCAGACCGGAGACTGGAGCAAGTCATATTTCCATGACCCCGGGTAGGGCAGAGCTTTATGGAACATCGACGGCAAATACATTTAAGGGGTTGTAAAGGTACAATTTTTTTCCCCCCTAAATAGCTTCCTTTACCTTAGTGCCGTCCTCCTTCACTTACCTCTTCCTTCCATTTTGCTTTTAAATGTCCTTATTTATTCTGAGAAATCCTCACTTCCTGTTCTTCTGTCTGTAACTCCACACAGTAATGCAAGGCTTTCTCCCTGGTGTGAAGTGTCATTCGGCCGGGCTCCCAGATTCCGATAAGCCCCCCGCCCGCCCGCAGACCCCGACAACCAATGGCCAGGGTTGTCGGGAAGAGGCCCTTGTCCTCATCAACACCGCAAAAATGTCATTTGTGTACAGTGCTGCATGACCGCACAATTGTCATTCAAAGAGTGAGAGCTCTGAAAGCTGAAAAAGTTCCCGATAAGCAAGTGGAGGTCTTCTTCTGACTTCGGGGTCTTCTTTCGTCCTCTCAGCTCTCTTCATCTGCTCTCCAGTGTCGTCCCCGCGCTCTCTGGTTCTTCTCCCGCTCTCCGGTGCCAGATTGCGCCGAGACGACACTGGAGAGCAGAAGAAGAGAGCGGAGAAGTCGAAAGAAGACCCCCGGAGAGCGGCAGGAGAGAGCAGAGAAGTCGGATGACGACCCCCGAAGTCGGAAGAAGACCCCCCCCGGAGCTGCCTAATAAATGATTTTAAAAACCTGGGTAGTGTGTTTTTTTTTACACTTTTCCTCCAGGTGAATGGGTAGGGGTACGATGTACCCCATACTCATTCACCTAGGGTTGGGGGCCGGGATCTGGGGGCCCCCTTATTAAAGGGGGCACCCGAATTCCGATAAGCCCCCACCCGCAGACCCCGACAACCAACGACCAGGGTTGTCGGGAAGAGGCCCTTGTCCCCATCAACATGGGGACAGGGTGCTTTGAGGTGGGTGGGCCGCATGATGTCCCCCTGCCCCAAAGCACCCACCCCCCATGTTGAGGGCATGTGGCCTGGTACGGCTCAGGAGGGGGGGGGGCGCTCGCTCGCCCCCCCCCCTTTTCCTGACCAGCCGGGCGGCGTTCTCAGATAAGGGTCTAGTATGGATTTTGGGGGAACCCTCATGCCGTTTTTTCAGTGTAGGGGGGTTTTCCTTACAATCCATACCAGACCCAAGGGCCTGGTATGCTCCTGAAGGGGTACCCATGCCGTTTTTTTATTTAAAATTTGGTGTGTAGTTCACCCTCATGATTCATACCAAACACAGTGCCTGGAATTGGCGGGAATCCAAGTCGGATCCCCGTTCATTGTAAGTCAGACGTATGTTGGCTTTTTCCTTTCCCGGCGAGCCAGCTCGGCGCTGGCTCGCCGGGAAAGGGCAGTAGCAGCAGGGCCGTCTTTAAGGCAGGGCAAAGGTGCAGCTGCCATTGGGCACTGTCTCCCGCGACGGGACTGGATCTATATATATGGCAACCCCCCTTTTAAAAAAAAATATTTACTTTTTATTTATTTTCTTCTTTTCATTAAAGAGCCCAGAGGTCCCCAGGGCCCGGATGGCTACCCCCCTTTTTTGTATATATTTTTCTTTATTTCTTCTTTTTTTTGTAAAGGGCCCCCTCGCTTCTCAGTTCGCGGCAGCCCCCCCGCTTCTCAATTTCAGGCGGCAGCACCCCCCCGGTTCTCTGCTCCAGGGGGCCCATGTCTGAAGCTGTGTAAGGGGCCCCATAATTCATGATGGCGGCCCTGACTGTACATTCTAGACTTTCCCATTTTTAATCATTATGCCCCGTACACACGGTCAGAAATTCCGCCAGAAAAAGTCCGATGTGAGCTTTTGGTCCGACCGTGTGGTAGGCTCCATCGGACTTTTGCTGTTGGAATTTCCTCCAGCAAAAGATTGAGCGCAGGTTCCCTATTTTTTCCGACGGGAAAAATTACGATCGTCTGTAGCAATTTCCGATGCGCAAAATTCCGACGCATGCTCGGAAAACAATTCCGACACATGCACGGGAAGCATTGATCTTCGTTTTCTCGGCTCGTCGTAGTGTTGTACGTCACCGCCATCTTGACAGTCGAAAGGTCCGAGAGCTTTTGTGTGACCGTGTGTATGCAAGGCAAAGCTTGAGCGGAATTCCGTCAGAAAAACAAGCCAAGGTTTTTTCGATGGGAAAATCCGACCGGGTGTATAAGGATGAAAAAAATTGTTATTTTTTACGTAAATAACTGAATGCAAGCCGATCAATCGACATCACAGATGGAAATTGAAGGGAATATGAAGTTGTTGAGGTGTAAGGTGGGGAGCGGAGGAACATGCTGCCTATTTCATGGAAGATTTATATAATTAGTTGTATTTTTGGAACATTACTGGATGTGAAGTCGTTAGTTGCAGAATATACATTTGTCAGCCTGGCTCAGGTGTAAAGAAGAGGCTTTGCTCTGAAATTTTAAAATAAAACCCCCATTATATTTGGATTTCCTCATCTGTTAGAATATTAATGTGGTCACACTTGTTATCTTAAATCCAATGTGACCTTAATTCTGGTGACTTCTCAGTGGATGGAGACCGGCTCAAACCTTGCTTCGTGCCCTGGTGCGCAGTCATCTTGGAATAGGAAGGGGCCGTCCCCAAACTCCTCCCACAAAGTTGGGAGCATGAAATTGTCCAAATTGCCTTGGTATGCTGACGCCTTAACCACTTAAGGACCTTGCCTGTTTTTCAGACTAGTAGGTAGATTCAGGTAGACTTAGGCCGGCGTATGAGTAGATACGCCGACCTAACTCAGAATCTGCGCCGACCTATGTTTAAGTGTATGCTCAAACAGAGATACGCTTAAACATATCTAAGATACGACGGCTTGCGCCATCCTATCTTAGGTTGCAATATTTCGGATGGCCGCAAGGTGGCGCTTCCATTGCGGTCGGCGTAGAATATGTAAATGAGTAGATACGCCGATTCATGAACATATGCCCGGCCGACGCAGTACATTTACGCCGTTTCCGTAACAGATAGGCCCCCCAAAGTTAAAGCTGCCCCCCTAGGTGGCGTAGCCAATGTTAAAGTATGGCCGCCGTTCCCGCTTCGAAATTCGAAAATTTGACGTTGTTTGCGTAAGTCGTCCGTGAATAGGGATTTACGTTGTTTATGTCCACGTCGAAATCAATAGGCCCGTGCGGCGGACTTAGCCGCAATGCACACTGGGAAATGTAGGCGCCCGGCGTATGCGCAGTTAAAAAAAAACGTCAATCACGTCGGGTCAAGCCTCATAACCATAAAACACGCCCCCTCAGACGAATTTGAATTAGGCGCCCTTACACCCGCCCGCTTTAGGCTACACCGCCGTAACTTAGCAGGCAAGTACTTTGAGAATCAAGTACTTGCCTCGCTAACTTACGGCGGCATAGCCTAAACACGCTAAGCTACGCCGCCGCAAAGTTTTGGCAATGTCTCTGAATCTACCTATCTGTGTTCACAAGTTTAAAACAGGTTTTTTTTGCTAGAAAATTACTTAGAACCCCCAAACATTATATATATTTTTCTAACACCCTAGAGAATCAAATGGCGGTCATTGCAACGCTTTTTGTCACACCGTATTTGCGCAGCGGTTATACAAGCGCACTTTTTTCGGAAAAAAACAACACTTTTTTAAATTAAAAAATGAGACAGTTACTGTAGCCCTTTATATATATATATATATATATATATATATATATATATATATATATTGCGGGGGGGGAAATCTTGCGGCAATTTAGGGGAAAACTGGCGGCAATTGATGGTCACAGTGGCAACAATTGATGGGCACAGTGGCAACAATTGATGGGCACAGTGGTGACAATTTATGGGCACAGTGGCTGCGTTTGGCATGGCACAGTGGCGACAATTGATGAGCACAGTGGCGACAATGGCATGGCACAGTGGCGACAATGGCATGGCACAGTGGCTGCGTTTGGCATGGCACAGTGGCGGCAATTGAAGGTCACAGTGGTGACAATTCATGGGCACAGTGGCGACAATGGCATGGCACAGTGGCTGCGTTTGGCATGGCACAGTGGCAGCAATTGATGGTCACAGTGGTGACAATTGATGGGCACAGTGGCGACAATAGCATGGCACAGTGGCTGCGTTTGGCATGGCACAGTGGCAGCAATTGATGGTCACAGTGGTGACAATTGATGGGCACAGTGGCGACAATGGCATGGCACAGTTGCTGCGTTTGGCATGGTAAAGTGGCGACAATTGATGGGCACAGCAGCGACAATGGCATGGCACAGCAGCGACAATGGCATGGCACAGTGGAAACAATTGATGGCATGGCACAGTGGCAGCAATTGATGGGCACAGTGAGGCTGCAATTGATGGGGTTTTTTATTTCATTTGTTTGCGCCCCCCCAAAAAAAATTTGAGCACCAGCCGCCACTGGCTTCAACCATAACCCCGGTAAACCACTTGCAACGCGCAATGTTGTGGTTGGCACTTTAATGCTGGTTTATTTCTATTTTCTTCATCTGCCCATATGGCAATCTACATTTTTACTGGCCAACGGTGTCAAAAACATTTTGTATATGTGGCCAAATACAAGTAGCATAAAATAAACGACTGGCACAATGCGGTGAAGTGCCGATAGATGATCTCCCGTCCCGGCAGACTGACCCGTCATCAACTCCCCGTATCCCAGCGAACACTTTCGCGTCTTGCCAATCACAATTTTATTTTTCCCGTACACAGCTGAACTTTTCACACACTGAAGAGTCCTCCATCCGACGTCTACACTTCCTAATTTAATTTAAAACCCGGGAGCCTCGGCTGGAAGTTGGCCGGTCTATGATATGTGACAATACCGCCGCTGACAATGAAAGGCGCAATAACAAGGTTTGGGGACCTGAGCTGGGGAAGCTGTCTACTAGAGCGCTCTGTACGGTCGCTTATTTCCCTCCAGGCTTCCCTGTAAGCTGGACAATGACACAAAGAGAAGTCAATGGAATGCATGTATACATTGTAACGGAAATCAATTACCCGGTACAATTCTACCGCTAAGGCAGTCATGCCAGACATTGTGTGAGGGAAGCACGTGATAGCCAATTATTATTACTGTTACTACGACTGTTGTTACTGCTACTATTACTTTATAAATAAGAATACAAATAATAATAATATTGTTATTTTTTTTTTTCACTTAATTTTTTTTTTTTCTTGCAGAAATAACAAGAAAAAGTGGCAGCATTTGATGGGGCAAACTGGCGCCATTTGATGGGGCAAACTGGCGGCAATTGATGGGGCAAACTGGCGGCAATTGATGGGGCAAACTGGCGGCATTTTATGGGGCAAACTGGTTGCATTTGATGGGGAAAACTGGCGGCAAATGATGAGGCAAACTGGCAGCATTTGATGGGGCAAACTGGCGGCCATAGATGGGGCAAACTGGCGGCAAATGATGAGGCAAACTAGCAGCATTTGATGGGGCAACCTGGCGGCAATTGATGGGGCAAACTGGCGGAATTTGATGGGGCAAACTGGCGGAATTTGATGGGGCAAACTGGCGGAATTTGATGGGGCAAACTGGCGGCAAATGATGAGGCAAACTGGCAGCATTTTATGGGGCAAACTGGCGGCAATTGATGAGGCAAACTGGCAGCATTTAATGGGGCAAACTGGCCGCATTTGATGAGGCAAACTAGCGGCATTTGATGGGGTAAACTGGCGGCAATTGATGAGGCAAACTGGCAGCATTTGATGGGGCAAACTGGTCGCATTTGATGAGGCAAACTGGCGGCATTTGATGGGGCAAAGTGGCGGCAATTAATGAGGCAAACTGGCGGCGTTTGATGGGGCAAACTGGCGGGAATTGATGGGGCAAACTGGCGGCAATTGATGAGGCAAACTGGCGGCATTTAATGGGGCAAACTGGCGGCAATTGATGGGGCAAACTGGCCGCATTTGATGGGGCAAACTGGCCGCATTTGATGAGGCAAACTGGCGGCATTTGATGGGGTAAACTGGCGGCAATTGATGAGGCAAACTGGCATCATTTGATGGGGCAAACTGGTCGCATTTGATGGGGCAAACTGGCATCATTTGATGGGGCAAACTGGCGGCAATTAATGAGGCAAACTGGCGGCGTTTGATGGGACAAACTGGCGGGAATTGATGGGGCAAACTGGCGGCAATTGATGAGGCAAACTGGCGGCATTTAATGGGGCAAACTGGCGGCATTTAATGGGGCAAACTGGCGGCAATTGATGGGGCAAACTGGCGGCAATTGATGGGGCAAACTGACGGCAATGGATGAGGCAAACTGGCGGCATTTAATGGGGCAAACTGGCGGCAATTGATGGGGCAAACTGGTGGCATTTAATGGGGCAAACTGGCGGCAATTGATGGGGCAAACTGGCGGCATTTGATGGGGCAAACTGGCGGGAAATGATGAGGCAAACTAGAAGCATTTGATTGGGCAAACTGGCAGCAATTGATGGGGCAAACTGGCGGCATTTGATGGGGCAAACTGGCGGCAAATGATGAGGCAAACTGGTGGCAATTGATGGGGAAAACTGGCGGCATTTGATGGGGCAAACTGGTGGCATTTGATGGTGGCAAACTGGTAACGCAAAAAACTAAAAACCGCAGAGGTGATCAAATACCACCAAAAGAAAGCTCTGTTTGTGGGGAAAAAAGGACATCAATTTTGTTTGGGAGCCACGTCGCACGACCGCGCAATCGTCAGTTAAAGCGACGCAGTGCCGAATTTGGTGGCCCAAGTGGTTAATATGCCAAGACATTAAAAGGGATTCACTGACCCTTATAAAGAGTCCCCTGAGTCAGTCAAAGTTTCTTCCTCCAACTTATATTTCAGCCCCGGCTGCATGCGGTACGATATTTTTAGACCTCCTGGCGTAGAGCAGACGCTTGTTTGTCTTGAGCCCGTTTTATGCCATAAATTATGCAATGGATCAGGATCCGGAGGCTCTCCGAGGAAAATCGCGTCAGCGAGTTGGGAATTGCTTCACATTCACCGCAAAAAAAAAAACTCTATTGTTCTTCCCAGCAGAAGTAATAGAATCCGATGAATGTGCGCAAAAAAAAAAACCTGCAAAGCCGGCTACAGGTGCATTGCCATTCACGGGACGGCGGCCCCCTCGGCGTGAAGCTGGGTATCTGGAAGTGGGAATTGGATTCCCTTTAAATTAGCATGTTTATTTGAAACAAAATACACTCATTTGCAGACACAGAATTAACAGCATTCCCGGGAGCTGAGCCTTCGCCAAACATGCAAATCTGGAAGCCGCAGAACAATGCCGAAGCAATACAGATTTCCCTGCTACAAAGATCCTTTGTGATTGATCCGGGCAGACAGTGAAATGTCTCACATCTGGGGAGTGCGGAAAACCACGGCGGTCCGGGGGTGCCCAGCGGCATCCCTTAGTCCAAGTCATCTGCTGAGTAATTCCATCCCAGGGAGGATCTACGGCATAAGTGGGCCAAGGAAACGATTACTCAAGTGGGCAAAGCCAGACGGCAAAGTGCAACCCGGAGGAAAATTAAAAAAATGAAATGTATGATTTAGCCTGCAGGTATCCAGTGGTGGCTGGTGGTCAAATTTTTTTGGGGGGGCGCAAATAAACTGAAAAAAAAATACATCAATTGCAGCCACTGTGCCATCAATTGCCACCACTGTGCCATCAATTGCCACCCATCAAATGCGGCCACTGTGCCATCAAACGCAGTTACTGTACCCATCAATTGCTGCCACTGTGCCCATCAATTGCTGCCAGTGTGCCCATCCATTGCCGCTACTGTTTCCATCAATTGAAACTACTGTGCCCATCAATTGCTGCCAGTGTGCCCATCAATTGCCGCTACTGTGCCCATAAATTGCTGTCAGTGTGCACATCAATTGCTGCTAGTGTGCCAATCAATTGCCACTACTGTGTCCATCAATTGCTGCCAGTGTGCCCATCAATTGCCACTACTATGTGCCCATCAATTGCTGCCAGTGTGCCCATCAATTTCTGCCAGTGTGCCCATCAATTGCCATTACTGTGAACATCAATTGCTTCCAGTGTGCCCATCAATTGTCGCTAATGTGCCCATCAATTGCTGCCAATGTGCCCATCAATTGCCGCTACTGTGCCCATCAATTGCTGCCAGTGTGCCCATCAATTTCCGCTACTGTGCCCATCAATTGCTACCATTGTGCCCATCAATTGCTACCATTGTGCCCATCAATTGCCGTTACTGTGCACATCATTTGCTGCCAGTGTGCCCATCAATTGCCGCTACTGTGCCCATCAAATGCTGCCAGTGTGCTTCTCCCGCCCGCCCGGCACTTACCTGTTTTGGTGGGGCAGCGGTTCAGGGCAGCGGTGTCCTCCACGCTCCTCGATGTCTTCTCCCGTCCTCTCTTTCTGTCCTCTGCTATGATTGGACGCCTCATAGGCGTGGGCAGAGATGGAGTGAGGAGCAGCAGCCCTACAATCCTTGTCATCTGCTTCCTAAGGAGGCCGCTGACTGCTGCCATCCCACCTGCCTCCCGCAGGTGGGTGGGGGGTGAGGGGAATCGCCACCTTCACGTCCATCTCCAGCGGGCAGGGGGGTGGGGGGGAATTGCTTCCCTCCCATCCGTCTCCCACATGGGGGGAGGGGAAATCGCCACCTTCCCGTCCGTATTTCGTGTGGGGGTGGGGGGAAATCGCTGCCTTCCCATCCCTCTCCCGCAGGGGGTGGGGGGAATCACTGCCTTCCCATCCATCTCCCGCAGGGGGTGGGGGAATCACTGCCTTCCCATCCCTCTCCCGCAGGGGGAGGTGGGGGGAATCGCTGCTTTCCCATCCCTCTCCTGCAGTGGGGTGGGGGGAATCGCTGCCTTCCCATCCCTCTCCCGCAGTGGGGTGGGGGGGAATCGCTGCCTTCCCATCCATCGCCCGCAGGGGGGGTGGAGGGATTTGCTGCCTTCCCATCCCATCCCTCTCCCGCAGGGGGGTGGGGGGAATCGCTGCCTTCCCATCCCTCTCCCGCAGTGGGGTGGGGGGGAATCGCTGCCTTCCCATCCCTCTTCCGCAGAGGGGTGGGGGTGTAACGGAATGGCCCGTGGGACCCAGAGGCTCTTGAAAGGTGTGGGGTACTCTTGTTTCAGCTTCACCGATGACTCTTGTGTCTAAAGTCATCCTATGTCCACTAGGGGCATAGGATGACTGAGAAATTATATCTTGGACTACATGAGATGGGGCAGTAATGATAATTCACAATGTATTTCAGGATATCTTGAAATATTACTGTTTGTTGATTCTGAACCCAACAGGTCAATTAAAAGAGTGACTCATTCCATGTGGGAACACGGACTGTTAAGTTGTTAATATTGTCTGCTACTGTGGTGTAAATTAACCTTAGTATGGCTCCCAAGAACCTTTCATGGTGTCATGCTAATTGACACTGTATTGTGTGAAAGTTCTATTGATGATAGATGTGTGTTGTGAGTTAGCACAGTCTAAAGGTCAGACGTCTGACTTGTCACCTGTAGTTAATTAGCATAATTAGTAAATTATGTCTACTAAAGGAATGTGTATTGTATAGCAGGTGAGAGAAGCCGGAGTCATGATGTCTACCTAAAAGATGTGTATTGGAGGCTCGTTAGTAACCATTGTATGATGTTGTGGGTGGAGTGTGTCATTGTCCCTTTGATTACTGCAGCATGCTTTTTGGTGTATATAAGAGCCTGCCTCGTCAATAAAGATTGTCTACTCGTTTGAACCACTGAACAGAGCTGTGTGTCTCGTTTCTGGGGGAAATCCGTATGGGTCGTGGTCGCCGGATTGTGGAGTGTCGATAAGCTGTCTTGGGTTCGGAAGAGAATATCTTAAACGATGTTAACCCCTGTCCCATTTGGGGGTTCCGTTACAGGGGGAATCGCTTCCTTCCCATTCCTCTCCCGCAGGGGGGTGGGGGAATCGCTGCCTTCCCATCCCTCTCCCGCAGGGGGTGGGGGGAATCGCTGCCTTCCCATCCTTCTCCCGCAGGGGGTGGGGGGAATCGCTGCCTTCCCATCCCTCTTCCGCAGGGGGTGGGGGGAGGGGAATCGCTGCCTTCCCTTCCATCTCCCGCAGGGGGTGGGGGAATCGCTGCCTTCCCCTCCATCTCTCGCAGGGGGTGGGGGGAATCGCTGCCTTCCCATCCCTCTCCCGCAGGGGGTGGGGGGAATCGCTGCCTTCCCATCCCTCTCCCGCAGGGGGTGGGGGAATCGCTGCCTTCCCCTCCATCTCTTGCAGGGGGTGGGGGGAATCGCTGCCTTCCCATCCATCTCTCGCAGGGGGTGGGGGGAATTGCTGCCTTCCCATCCCTCTCCCGCAGGGGGTGGGGGGGAATCGCTGCCTTCCCTTCCATCTCTCGCAGGGAGTGGGGGGAATCGCTGCCTTCCCTTCCATCTCTCGCAGGGGGTGGGGGGAATCGCTGCCTTCCCATCCCTCTCCCGCAGGGGGGTGGGGGGAAATCGCTGCCTTCCCATCCCTCTCCCGCAGGGGGTGGGGGGGAAATCGCTGCCTTCCCATCCCTCTCTCGCAGGGGGGGTGGAGGGAATCGCTGCCTTCCCTTCCATCTCTCGCAGGGGTGGGGGGAATCGCTGCCTTCCCATCCATCTCTCGCAGGGGGTGGGGGAAATCGCTGCCTTCCCATCCCTTTCCCGCAGGGGGGTGGGGGGAAATCGCTGCCTTCCCATCCCTCTCCCGCAGGGGGTGGGGGGAAATCGCTGCCTTCCCATCCATCTCTCGCAGGGGGGTGGGGGGAATCGCTGCCTTCCCATCCATCTCTCGCAGGGGGGTGGGGGGGAAATCGCTGGATTTCCTTCCATCTCCCGCAGGGGGTGGGGGGAATCGCTGCCTTCCCATCCCTCTCCCGCAGGGGGTGGGGGGAAATCGCTGCCTTCCCATCCCTCTCCCACAGGGGGTGGGGGGGAATTGCTGCCTTCCCATCCATCTCTCGCAGGGGGTGTGGGGAAATCGCTGCCTTCCCATCCCTCTCCCACAGGGGGGTGGGGGAATCGCTGCCTTCCCTTCCATCTCTCGCAGGGGGTGGGGGGAATCACTGCCTTCCCATCCATCTCTCGCAGGGGGTGGGGGGAATCGCTGCCTTCCCATCCATCTCTCGCAGGGGGTGGGGGGGAAATCGCTGGATTTCCTTCCATCTCCCGCAGGGGGTGGGGGGAATCGCTGCCTTCCCATCCCTCTCCCGCAGGGGGTGGGGGGAATCGCTGCCTTCCCTTCCATCTCCCGCAGGGGGTGGGGGAAACGCTGCCTTCCCATCCCTCTCCCGCAGGGGGTGGGGGGAATCGCTGCCTTCCCTTCCATCTCTCGCAGGGGGTGGGGGGAATCGCTGCCTTCCCATCCCTTTCCCGCAGGGGGGTGGGGGGAAATCGCTGCCTTCCCATCCCTCTCCCGCAGGGGGTGGGGGGAAATCGCTGCCTTCCCATCCATCTCTCGCAGGGGGGTGGGGGGAATCGCTGCCTTCCCATCCATCTCTCGCAGGGGGTGGGGGGAATCGCTGCCTTCCCATCCCTCTCCTGCAGGGGGTGGGGGGAAATCGCTGCCTTCCCATCCCTCTCCCACAGGGGGTGGGGGGAATTGCTGCCTTCCCATCCATCTCTCGCAGGGGGTGGGGGAAATCGCTGCCTTCCCATCCCTCTCCCGCAGGGGGTGGGGGGAAATCGCTGCCTTCCCATCCATCTCTCGCAGGGGGGTGGGGGGAATCGCTGCCTTCCCATCCATCTCTCGCAGGGGGGTGGGGGGAATCGCTGCCTTCCCATCCATCTCTCGCAGGGGGGTGGGGGGAATCGCTGCCTTCCCATCCATCTCTCGCAGGGGGGTGGGGGGGAAATCGCTGGATTTCCTTCCATCTCCCGCAGGGGGTGGGGGGAATCGCTGCCTTCCCATCCCTCTCCCGCAGGGGGGTGGGGGGAATCGCTGCCTTCCCTTCCATCTCTCGCAGGGGGTGGGGGGAATCGCTGCCTTCCCATCCCTCTCCCGCAGGGGGTGGGGGGAAATCGCTGCCTTCCCATCCATCTCTCGCAGGGGGTGGGGGGAATCGCTGCCTTCCCATCCCTCTCCCGCAGGGGGTGGGGGGAATCGCTGCCTTCCCATCCCTTTCCCGCAGGGGGTGGGGGGAAATCGCTGCCTTCCCATCCCTCTCCCGCATTTTTCAGTCTCAATCTTGAAGTTCTAATGAGCAAACTCAGAATCTCATCCCAAAGCGGTTAATGTAGAACGATTGTCTTCCGGGGAAGAAGGGGTCAGCGCTTCCTCCCTCCGCGTCTCCATATTTAAATGTTTAATTACACGGCCATCAGGTTTGACCATTTTCAGCATGTCAATAAACCCCGTAGCATTAATATTTTACAATATTTAACGCTTACGCTGGAGCCATTGACAAGCTGTCCGTGTCGGAAGCTCATTCTGATTGAAATCACATTTCACACTGACGTTTGCGTATTCATCCAATTATGACCCCCTCACAATCGCGGTGAATAATTGATTGTAGTATCGGGGGCGGGGCGGCACGACGGAGAAGTGGAATCATTTGTTCATTTTTTTTATGCACTTGCTGGGTTATGTGTAACAACGAGATTCTAAAAATGAGAGACCAATTTCAGTGAGGAATCATTTTGGGAAACTTTGGGACAGTTTTGGTCAACAATGCCCATTTGCAGCCTCACTGTGCCCATTGCACGCCTCACTGTGCCCATTGCAGCCTCACTGTGCCCATTGCAGCCTCACTGTGCCCATTGCACACCTCACTGTGCACATTAATGCTGCCACTGTGCCCCAAGTGCTGTTACTGTGTCCCAAATGCTGCCACTGTGCCACAAATGCTGCAACTGTGCCCATTTAATGCTGCCACTGTGCCCCAAGTGCTGCCACTGTGCCCATTTAATGCTGCCACTGTGCCCCAAGTGCTGCCACTGTGCCCCAAGTGCTGCCACTGTGCCCATTTAATGCTGCCACTGTGCCCCAAGTGCTGTTACTGTGCCCCAAATGCTGCCACTGTGCCCCAAGTGCTGTTACTGTGCCCCAAATGCTGCCACTGTGCCACAAATGCTGCCCATTTAATGCTGCCACTGTGCCCCAAGTGCTGCCACTGTGCACATTTAATGCTGCCACTGTGCCCCAAGTGCTGCCACTGTGTCCATTTAATGCTGTCACTGTGCCCCAAGTGCTGTTACTGTGCACCAAATGCTGCCACTGTGTCCCAAGTGCTGTTACTGTGCCCCAAATGCTGCCACTGTGCCACAAATGCTGCCACTGTGCCACTACTGTGCCCATTTAATGCTGCCACTGTGCCCCAAGTGCTGCCACTGTGCCCCAAGTGCTGCCACTGTGGCCATTTAATGCTGCCATTGTGCCCCAAGTGCTGCCACTGTGCCCATTTAATGCTGCCACTGTGCCCCAAAGTCTGCCACCAGGCCCGGGACAATGGGTGGGTAGGAGGGGAGGCTGCCCTGGGCACTGTGGTATCATGTGAGGTGGGGGGGCACCACAAGGAGATTGAGGGGAAGGGGATTTGTGTTGGAAGGGGTAAATTGGCAGAGTGTCAGGGAGTATCATTCTAGATGGGGACATTTGGGGGGGGGATGCTAAGAGTGATTGGGGGGGGGGTGTGCTGGGAGGAAGAAGATTCGTGCTGGAGGGGGGGGGTTGGGGTTAGAGGAGTTGTGCTAGGAGAGGGGAGTTTAGCAGGGGGCAGATTTGTACTGGGATGAGGGGGAATTTATGCTTTGGGGATTTTTGCGGACACGCAATGCTCATACATCTTGTAGGGGGGGGGAGGGGGCGCAGATTGACATGTTCGCCCTGGGCACTAGATGACCTTGTCCCGGCACTGCCTGCCACTGTGCCCCAAGTACTGTTACTGTGTCCCAAATGCTGCCACTGTGCCCGCCGCCTGCCCGGCCCTTACCTTGTCTCGGGTGGGCAGTGGGTGACGGCGGCAGGCGGCGAGCGGTGTCCCCTATTTCTTCCTCAATGTCTTCTGTTCTCCTGCCTGCTCCTCCTCTCCTATGATTGGACGCCTATCAGGTGACAGGTAACACAGACCCGGTGCACCTGATTGGCTGAGAGGCGGGTCAATGCTAGCAAGGCGAAAAGGGGCCGGGCACCTGAATAGGGGGTGTCAGCTGCGACCATAGATACAAGCAATGCATGAATCTATCTATGGTGATTAAATCGGTGACAGGAGAGAGGGGGGCGGCGCTCCTGCGCCCTTTATGGACGCACCGCCACTACCTTCAGTTCAGGGAGCAGATCTGTCTATATGCAAAAAAAGCAAAAAAAAAAAAAATGAAATAAATAATAAAATAAAGCAATAAAAAAGAATTGCTGTTTTGTATACATTCGCTTGAAATTAGCGCAAAGCCCTCCCCTCGCCTCTCGACTCCCTTCACCAACACAGAATTAGCTTTTCAAAAGCATCATTTCCACCCTTTTGCGAGATTTCAATGAGGCCCCCAGAGGAAGGGAAATTATTTAATCTACACTGGAGTAGGCTCCTGTGTTCCTTCAAAGGAAGCCAACATCTGGCCTCCTCGTCTGTGATTAGTTCGAAAAAACAAAGAAAGTCGCTCGCTGCGACGAAGGAGACGGGGACGACGCGGTGGAGCGGAGCGCCTTTTTTCCCGGCAAAATTACCCCCCCCCCCCCCGTGACCTCGCCGGGAACTCGGGTAAAACTGAAAAGTGGTGAAAGTGTCCCCCAGTATTAATGTATTATTATTATTTTTTTATTATTGATTTTTTTTTTTTCGTAACTCTTTTAGAAGTCTATAATATATCGATGCATGTCATCAAGTTCGCTCTTCTCCTGTCTGCAAATTCTCATTTTTTTTTTCTAATCTCCTGGAAAATTTTCCGTTATTTATAGATGCGCCTTGTTGTAACTTTCATGGCGGCGCGGTAGGTCTGCCGTACCCCGTGGACCAAATCAGTGAATGTATACAAGCAACATATTGACAGACATTAATAAAAGATTGCGCAGGAGCGCTCTCCGAGGGATCATCCCGAGACCATTATTCTTCAAAAAAAAGCAGAATAGTTTTATTTCATCAATGAAAAGCTGACACGCCGCCGCAGCGCCGGGGGACGTCCTAACAAAGGATGACATTGTGGAAGACACGCAGCAGCAAAATGCAATTTTTATAAACGTGTTCTTCAAATTATGTAGACTAGAAACTAGTAAATTCATCTACAGAACAAAGACAAGACAGACATGACGGGGGGAGATGATGTAGTGAAGACAACTTACTCCTTCTGATGTTTACACATTTAACCACCGGAGTCCTCAGGCCTTATTCCCCTTATCCCCTAGAGCATTTTTATTTATTTTTAACATTTCGGTGATGTCTCAGTTC
This sequence comes from Rana temporaria, assembly GCF_905171775.1. NCBI lineage: Eukaryota > Metazoa > Chordata > Amphibia > Anura > Ranidae > Rana > Rana temporaria. The sequence continues at coordinate 180,337,902 of NC_053497.1, read as the reverse complement.
CTCGCATTAAATATTTCATAGTTTGTAGTCTACTCTAACATATTATACTGTGTATATTTATTTATTTATTTGATAGATAGAGCTATAACTTTCTGGCAGATTTGGATACATACAATATACAGTGCCTTGCAAAAGTATTTACCCCCCCTTGTAATTTCTCATGTTTTGTTGCCTCACAACCTGGAATTAACATTAAACCCCCCCAACCACCCCCTTTCTCCTCTTCTCTGCCTTCCTCTTCTCTCCCTCACCCTTCCCCTTCTCTCCCTCTCCCTTCCCCTTCTCTCCCTCTCCCTTCCCCTTCTCTCCCTCTCCCTTCCCTTTTCCTCCTTCTCCTTCCCCCTTTTCTCCCTCTCCCTCCCCCTTCCCTCCCTTCCTCTTCTCTCCCTCTCCCTTCCCCTTCTCTCCCTCTCCCTTCCCCTTCTCTCCCTCTCCCTTCCCCTTCTCTCCCTCTCCCTTCCCCTTCTCTCCCTCTCTCGTCCCCTTCTCTCCCTTCCTCTTCTCTCCCTCTCCCTTCCCCTTCTCTCCCTTCCCCTTCTCTCCCTTCCCCTTCTCTCCATTCCCCTTCTCTCCCTTCCTCTTCTCTCCCTCTCTCGTCCCCTTCTCTCCCTCTCCCTTCACCTTCTCACCCTTCACCTTCTCTCCCTCTCCCTTCCCCTTCTCTCCCTCTCCCTTCCCCTTCTCTCCCTCTCCCTTCCCCTTCTCTCCCTCTCCCTTCCCCTTCTCTCCCTCTCCCTTCCCCTTCTCTCCCTTCTTCTTCTCTCCCTCTCCCTCCCCCTTCTCTCCCTCTCCCTTCCCCTTCTCTCCCTCTCCCTTCCCCTTCTCTCCCTCTCCCTCCCCTTCTCTCCCTTTCCCTTCTCTCCCTCTCCCTTCCCCTTCTCTCCCTCTCCCTTCCCCTTCTCTCCCTTCCCCTTCTCTCCCTTCCCCTTCTCTCCCTTCCCCTTCTCTCCCTTCCCCTTCTCTCCCTATCCCTTCCCCTTCGGGTGCTCCGAAGAGAGTTGTATTGTGGCGCACATAGTGCCCCCTCACCCTTCAGTCAGGCCCAGTTCTGGGCCACATTCTTGTCTGAATATTGTGTCCGGGTTTATGTTATTAAATAGGTAAGAGATGAGACCATTCCATTCATGGGGCTCCAAAAAGAGCAGTATTGTGGCGCACATAGTGCCCCCTCACCCTCCGGTCAGGCCCTGTTCTGAGCCACATTCTTGTCTGAATATTGTGTCCGGGTTTCTGTTATTAAACAGATAGGAGCTGGCAATTAGCCGACAGCTGAGCAGCCAGCTCAGAGAAGGAAGGGCTGAGCCCAGCCCTGACACTGGAACACCTTTGGTTGCTCCAAAGAGAGTAGTATTGTGGCGCACATAGTGCCCTCCCACCCTCTGGTCAGGCCCTGTTCTGAGCCACATTCTTGTCTGAATATTGTGTCTGGGTTTCTGTTATTAAACAGATACAGTAGGAGCTGGCAATTAGCCAACAGCTGAGCTGCCAGCTCAGAGAAGGAAGGGCTGAGCCCAAGCCCTGGCACTGGGACACCTTTGGTTGCTCCAAAGAGAGTAGTATTGTGGCGCACATAGTGCTCCCTCACTCTCTCCGGTCAGGCCCTGTTCTGAGCCACATTCCTGTCTGAATATTGTGTTCAGGCTTCTGTTATTAAACAGATAGGAGCTGGCAATTAGCCAACAGCTGAGCAGCCAGCTCAGAGAATGAAGGGCTGAGCCCAAGCCCTGACACTGGGACACCTTCGGGTGCTCCAAAAAGAGTAGTATTGTGGCGCACATAGTGCCCCCTCACCCTCCGGTCAGGACCTGTTCTGAGCCACATTCCTGTCTGAATATTGTGTCGGGTTTCAGTTATTAAACCGATCGGAGCTGGCAATTAGCCGACAGGTGAGCGGCCAGCTCAGAGAAGGAAGAGCTGAGACCATTCCATTCATGGGGCTCCAAAAAGAGCAGTATTGTGGCGCACATAGTGCTCCCTCACCCTTCGGTCAGGCCCTGTTCTGGGCCACATTCCTGTCTGAATATTGTGTTCTGGTTTCTGGTATTAAACAGATAGGAGCTGGCAATTAGCCAACAGCTGAGCGGCCAGCTCAGAGAAGGAAGGGCTGAGCCCAGCCCTGACACTGGGACATCTTTGGTTGCTCCAAAGAGAATAGTATTGTGGCACACATAGTGCCCTCCCACCCTTTGATCGGGCCCTGTTCTGAGCCCCATTTGTCTGAATATTGTGTTCGGGTTTCTGTTATTAAAAATATAGGAGCTGGCAATTAGCTGACAGCTGAGCGGCCAACTCAGAAAAGGAAGAGCTGAGCCCATTCCATTCATGGGGCTCCAAAAAGAGCAGTATTGTGGCGCACATAGTGCTCCCTCACCCTTCAGTCAGGCCCTGTTCTGGGCCACATTCCTGTCTGAATATTGTGTTCTGGTTTCTGGTATTAAACAGATAGGAGCTGGCAATTAGCCGACAGCTGAGCGGCCAGCTTAGAGAAGGAATGGCTGAGCCCAGCCCAGCCCTGACACTGGGACACATTCGGGTGCTCCAAAAAGAGTAGTATTGTGGCGCACATAGTGCCTCCTCACCCTCTCCGGTCAGGCCCTGTTCTGAGCCACATTCCTGTCTGAATATTGTGTCCGGGTTTCAGTTATTAAACAGATCGGAGCTGGTAATTAGCCGACAGCTGAGTGGCCAGCTCAGAGAAGGAAGGGCTGAGCCCAGCCCTGACACTGGGACACCTTTGGGTGCTCCAAAAAGAATAGAATTGTGGCGCACATAGTGCCCCCTCACCCTCCGCCCTGTTCTGAGCCACATTTGGGTCTGAATATTGTGTCTGGGTTTCAGATGATTCGAAACCCGAACTGTCCGTGTGAATCCTGGACAGGAGGCCACCCTATAGGGTGGCCTGAGGTTGTTTGCTGATAGTATGCTCCCAGAACAATAACATAGCTGTCAATGACAGCTCTCGGTTATGGCTTCTGATCAGAAAGACGTGGGACGGGCTCCTGATCATGTGACTGCTGTGATATCCAATCCCCTCGATCACACGAGGCAGAAACTGTCTCCCCGGAATGAGGGGCCACTTAAAGGGCCACCGCAAAGCAACATTAAAAGGGTTAAAGTCAACTCTTCATCTCCTTTGAACGAGGAAACTTTTTATTTTGTTCTCCAGCCAACTTAAAATTTTGAGTTCACCAGACAACCCGTTATGTAATATGAGTGATTAATATCATAAACCGCGTTCTCCATCTGTGGCTTCCAATGAAATGTGACTCGGGTGCTTAACACCGAGCGGAAGCCGTTAACAGGTCCATAAATAAAGTCCCCTCCGTCCCGTCCGCCGATTACAAAAGGTTAGGAGTTTATTTTTTTGATGGAAGTAAATCCATTCGGCTCATGAAAGGACGGGCCGTACGGGGTTGTGTTGTATATCGGAAAGTCCTCTGGCAAATTAGATATGTCATCGCTTAACTGGCCCCAGACTCGTGTAAAAAAAAAAAAAAAAAACGTTTGATGGATATTTCCCGTCTCACCTCAAAGTTAAATAAGCTTTATATCTTGGAGGTAACTCCGCACTGGGGGGGGGGGGAGCCGCGTCCTCCAAGTGCCAATTTAATTCCCCGTCAAAGCGGAGATTGATATCGTTACATATTGTTATGTTTCCGCAAGGTGACGGCACATAAACCCAAGTCCATAAAACTTGTTGCTCTGACGTTATTGCTGGGCGAGCGCGGCGCGGAAAGGCGAGGAAATAGCTGGCGCTCGCTTTGCATTTCATGTCAGAATTTAATATATTTTGATACAGACGCCTAAATCTTCCTAAATGGGGGAGATTTATAATGATGATGTACTTATTTAAACCTGAAATTCAGACAGCTAAAAAAATAAAAATAGTAATAATAGATTAATAAATAAATGTAAAATAAATACACAAACAACAAAAAATTATTATAAATAGATAAAATAAAATGTAACAATAAATAAAGAATAATTAACCCCTAACCAAAAAAATATATATATATATATATACTGTATATATATATATTCAAATATATATATGCACATCAACTGCCCCTACTGTGCCCATCAATTGCTGACACTGTGCCCATCAATTGCTGCTACTGTGTCCATCATCTGCTGCCAGTGTGCCAATCAATTGCCGCTACTGTGCCGATCAATTGCCGCTACTGTGCCCATCAATTGCTGCCAGTTTGCCCATCAATTGCTGCCAGTGTGCCCATCAATTGCTGCCAGCGTACCCATCAACTGCCGCTATTGTGCCCATCATTTGCCGCTACTGTGCCCATTTATTCCTGCCAGCATGCCCATCAATTGCTGACACTGTACCCATAAATTGCCGCTACTGTGCCCACCAATTGCTGCCAGTGTGCCCATCAATTGCCGCTACCGTGCCCATCAATTGCCGCCACTGTGCCATCAATTGCCGCTACTGTGCCCATAAACTGCTGCCAGTGTGCCCATCAATTGCTGCCAGCGTGCCCATCAATTGCTGCCAGCGTGCCCATCAATTGCTGCCAGCGTGCCCATCAACTGCCGCTATTGTGCCTATCAATTGCCGCTACTGTGCCCATTAATTGCTGCCAGTGTGCTCATCAATTGCTGCTACTGGGCCCATCAATTGCCGACACTGTACCCATTGTAAACTTTGGGGGTCTTTAAGCTCCGCGAGACAAGTGCGTAAAACCGTGTCAGTAAAGCAAAGGGTCTTTATTGGTGACCAAACAAAACAAAATAAAGCTTTTCTTCAGCATCCAAAACGTCACAACAAAAGTCCTGCTTGTTTCCAGCATAAATTAGGAAAAAGTCTTTCTTCAGAAAAACAACCAAAAGAAAGGTACATACGTTTTTTAGTAAGAAGTCCTCCAGACCTTCCCTGCAGACGCGGCTTCACTTCCAAACTACTCAAAGGTCCTTTCTGAGCAGCTAGCAGACTTCCATCTTGTCCTCACAGGTGCACTCTCCCAGCTCACTCACCCCCTCCAGCATCACTTCCTGCTTTAATGGGTGGTTGTCTGTGAGATTTTAACCCCTTGTGCGCTGGCTTCCAGGGTTTAGGAGTGGAGGCTCCATCCCACCCAAATAGCACTTTGGAGCCTCCAAAATTCCAGGCCCCAAACTACTTTATTAAGATCGAGAAGACTGCGAGCCAGTCCTCTCTGAATTAGCGCCTGCCTGGAACTTTTCACCCACTTTTGGGTGACTCCCCTGAACCTTCTACCTCTATTTAAATGGACCATAGTCCAAACAGTGGTGCCGTATAGCACCCGTCCAGGACCCACCCCCGGTGTCCTGTACACCATAAACTGCCGCTACTGTGCCCACCAATTGCTGCCAGTGTGCCCATCAATTGCCGCTACCGTGCCCATCAATTGCCGCCACTGTGCCATCAAATGCTGCCACTGTGCCCATCAATTGCCGCTACTGTGCCCATCAACTGCTGCCAGTGTGCCCATCAAATGCAGCCAGTGTACCGGGTCACGGCGGCTTTGTCCTCCATGCGCCTCGATCTCTTCTCCCGCCCTCTCTTCCTGTCCTCTGCTATGTTTGGACTCCTGATAGGCGACGTCCAATCATAGCGCCTGTCTTTTTAGCTAATCAGGTGACAGGTAACACAGAAACCGAGCACCTGATTGGCTGAGAGTCGGTTCAGTGTTAGGAAAGTGAATATTTATTCGCTTTCCTAACACAACACTAAGTGAACTGCGAGCGCCCAGCATGGCGCCCGCTGTTCACCTTTTTAGATGCCTATTAGAGCCTACGGCTCTAATCAGACGCTTCCAAAAAACACCCCCGCCGCTCCAATTCAGTTGCACGGCGCCTGACAAGGGGCCGGGCACCATAATAAGGGGGTGGCAGTGGCAAACATAGATAGAGTCATGCAATGCATAAATCTATTTGTGGTGATAGAGGGGTGGCAGGAGAGAGGGGGCAGTGCCCATGTGCCCTTTATGGACGCACCGCCACCGTTTTTCTATATCGGTTATTAAAAGATGCCAAAGCTCAAAAACGTTGGCCTAGATTCAGGTAGATTTGCGCCCTCTTACAGAGGCGCAGTGTACCATTTTTACGCTACGCCTTCGTAAATTTCGTGCGCTACGCTTCATTCACGAAGCAGTAGCTCCGTAATTTGTGCGGGCGCTCCGTAAAAATGGCCGGCGTAAGCGTGCGTAATTTAAATGATCCCGTAGGGGGCGTGTATCATTTAAATTAGGCGCGTTCCCGCGCCGAACGTAGTGCGCATGCTCCGTCTGGAAACTTTCCCGACGTGCATTGCGGTAAATGACGTCGCAAGGACGTCATTTGCTTCAACGTGAACGTAAATGGCGTCCAGCGCCATTCACGATTCACTTACGCAAACGAGGTAACTTTTAAAAATCGCAACGCGGGAACGACGGGTATACTTAGCATTGGCTGCCCCTGCTAATAGCATGGGCAGCCTTACGCAGAAACCGACGAACGCAAACGACGTAAAATGCAAACGCAGGGCGCGCGTACGGTTGTGAATCGGCGTGAGTATGCAATTTGCATACTCTACGCTGACCACTACGGGAACGCCACCTAGCGGCCATCGCAAGAATGCAGCCTGTGATACGACGGCATAAGAGCCTTATGCCAGTCATATCTTAGGCTGCAGTCGGCGTATCGAGCTTTCTGAATACAGAAAAGTCGATACGCCGGCGCAACTAAGCAATTGCGCTGCGTATCTATGGATACGCAGACGCAATTGCTTACTGAATCTACCCCGTTGTATACAGATAAACAGGTACATATTTTGTAGGAGGATTCGTATCATCTCTGTGTATCACCTGGGGCCAGTCATCTCACTGGGGGGGGGGGATATGGAAGGGTTTACAATCCAGCAGATGACCAAACAACCAAAAAAAGGTCACCTGAGGTCTGATGAGCATCGTGTCGCCCGTCTTCATCAGGTGGTATTCTTCCCTTGATTCATGAATGTGTAGGCCTTTGTTATAAAATCTTTTGTAGGAGGATTCGTATCATCTCTGTGTATCACCTGGGGCCAGTCATCTCACTGGGGGGGGGGGATATGGAAGGGTTTACAATCCAGCAGATGACCAAACAACCCAAAAAAGGTCACCTGAGGTCTGATGAGCATCGTGTCGCCCGTCTTCATCAGGTGGTATTCTTCCCTTGATTCATGAATGTGTAGGCCTTTGTTATAAAATCTTTTGTAGGAGGATTCGTATCATCTCTGTGTATCACCTGGGGCCAGTCATCTCACTGGGGGGGGGGGAGATATGGAAGGGTTTACAATCCAGCAGATGACCAAACAACCCAAAAAAGGTCACCTGAGGTCTGATGAGCATCGTGTCGCCAGTCTTCATCAGGTGGTATTCTTCCCTTGATTCATGAATCTGTAGGCCTTTGATATAAAATCATAACATTGAATGCTCACACATCACTAGTGTTGCTCACGAATATTCGTATTGCGAATATTCGGCTCGAATATGGCATATTCGAGTATTCGCGAATATATCGAATTTCGCGGCCAATATTCGCTATTCCGAATATTCGCATTTTTTCAATTTTATTTTTAAAACAGATCACATCCTAGTGATCTCCATCGACGTCTAAAAGCATTGCTGGTATGATTAGAGACACTGGGCCGAGTAGCTGAAGCGATCATTTTATATTGCCGAATATTCGCAATGCGATTATTCGGCAATAGGAATATTGCGCGATTATTTTCTCCGCCCTTCTTTTGCATCAGTGTTCTCCTACCACAGTTGTTAAAATGTCGCTATCATTTTCGCATCCGCATTAGCGAAATTTCGCAATATTGTTTTTTGGATAAAATGTCACGAATATTCGATTTCAGAATATTAGCGAATACTTTCTCCGCCCTTCTTTTGCATCGGAGCCAATCAGAGTTCTCCTACCACAGTTGTCGAAATTCCGCAATCAATTTCGCATTTGCGAAATTTCGATAATATATGACGAATATTCGATTTCAGCATGAGCCAATCAGAGTTCTCCTACCGCACTTGTCGAAATTTTCGCAATTATTTTCGCATTAGCGAAATTTCGCAAAAATTTAATTTGGATAAAATATCACGAATATTCGATTTTAGCGAATATTTCTCGAATATTCGGCTATATATTCGTGATATATCGCGAAATCGAATATGGAGTATTCCGCTCAACACTACACATCACCCCCCCAGCCCTCCTTGTGTCTGGCAATCTTCCCTTTCTCGAATGTTCTGTGAATAAATCCTCGCAAAACCGTTCTAAAAAAACAGAAGAAAACTCTCCCGTTCTGTTCATCATTCTCGGCAAAGAGCCGCCACCTGAGAACCGTGCCCGCCGTAATAATGCATGTTCGGAGTCTAGCCGAGTGCTGCAACGCTATGCATTATTAAAATAAAAAAAAAAAAATACAAAAAAGTAACAACCTTGGCGGTATATCATCTGCCGTCCCCGAAGATATCGCCCTTGATAATGAGAGCTCTCCAATCTTCCTCCGCTATTATTACACCGGAAAACGCGGAGCCCAACAATGGCGACAATCTATCTCGCCGTTATTGTACTTTGGTGAGTAATAATATGCATGCATTTGTAATTACAAGCCGGGACAGATGGCGAAGATTTCATTTAGAATCATTCTTCCATTTAAATAACTAATGATGCCCACTGATTCCTCGCTTATTCCGGAGGAGAGGGGCGACATACGCTGTGTTGTCAAAAGTATTGGGACACCTGCCTTCATACACACACACATGAACTTTTATGACATCCGGTGCCGGCTGGTGCTCAAAATGTTTTGGGGGGCGCAAACAAACTGAAAAAAAAAAACCCATCAATTGCAGCCACTGTGCCCATTAAATGCAGCTACTGAGCCCATCAATTGCCGCTACTGTGCCAACAAATGCAGCCACTGTGCCCATCAATTGCTGCAACTGTGCCCATCAAACGCAGCCAGTGTGCCATCAAACGCAGCCACTGTGACCATCAAACGCAGCCACTGTGCCATCAAATGCAGCCACTGTGTCCAACAAACGCAGCCACTGTGTCCATCAAACGCAGCTACTGTACCCATCAATTGCTGCCAGTGTGCCCATCAAACGCAACCACTTTACCCAAAAATTGCCGCCATTGTGCCATCAAACACAGCTACTGTACCCAACAATTGCTGCCAGTGTGCCCATGAATTGCCACTACTGTGCCCATCAATTGCTGCCAGTGTGCCCATCAATTGCTGCTACTGTGCCATCAAATGCAGCCACTGTGCCCATCAAACATAGCCTCTGTGCCCATCAAACGCAGTTACTGTGACATCAAACGCAGCCACTGTGCCATCAAACGCAGCCACTGTGCCCATCAAACGCAGCCACTGTGACATCAAACGCAGCCACTGTGCCCATCAAAAGCATCCACTGTGCCCATCAAAAGCAGCCACTGTACCCATTAATTGTTGCCACTGTGCCATCAAATGCAGCTACTGTGCCCATCAATTACTGCCAGTGTGCCCATCAATTGCTGCTACTGTTCCACCAAATGCAGCCACTGTGCCCATCAAACATAGTCTCTGTGCCCATCAAACGCAGTTACTGTGCCATCAAATGCAGCCACTGTGCCCATCAAACATAGCCTCTGTGCCCATCAAACGCAGTTACTGTGCCATCAAACGCAGCCACTGTGCCAGTGTGCCCATCAAATGCAACCACTGTACCCATAAATTGCTGCCATTGTGCCATCAAACGCAGCTACTGTACCCATCAATTGCTGCCAGTGTGCCCATCAAATGCAACCACTGTAACCATAAATTGCCACCATTGTGCCATCAAAGGCAGCTACTGTACCCATCAATTGCTGCCAGTGTGCCCATCAATTGCCACTACTGTGCCCATCAATTGCTGCCAGTGTGCCCATCAATTGCTGCTACTGTGCCATCAAATGCAGCCACTGTGCCCATCAAACATAGCCTCTGTGCCCATCAAACGCAGTTACTGTGACATCAAACACAGCCACTGTGCCATCAAACACAGCAGCCACTGTGACATCAAACGCAGCCACTGTGCCCATCAAAAGCATCCACTGTGCCCATCAAAAGCAGCCACTGTACCCATAAATTGTTGCCACTGTGCCATCAAATGCAGCTACTGTGCCCATCAATTGCTGCCAGTGTGCCCATCAATTGCTGCTACTGTGCCATCAAATGCAGCCACTGTGCCCATCAAACATAGTCTCTGTGCCCATCAAACGCAGTTACTGTGCCATCAAATGCAGCCACTGTGCCCATCAAACGCAGCCACTGTGCCCATCAAAAGCATCCACTGTGCCCATCAAAAGCAGCCACTGTACCGATAAATTGTTGCCACTGTGCCATCAAATGCAGCTACTGTACCCATCAAATGCAGCCACTGTGCCCACCAAACACAGCCACTATGCCATCAAATGCAGCCACTGTGCCCATCAAAAGCAGCCACTGTACCCATAAATTGCCGCCACTGTACCCATAAATTGTCGCCACTGTGCCATCAAACGCAGCTACTGTACCCATCAATTGCCACTATCATGCCCATCAATTGCTGCCAGTGTGCCCATCAACTGCTGCCAGTGTGCATCCCTCGACTGCCCAGCACTTACCTTGTCTTGGTGGGGCAGTGGGTCACGGTGGCGATGTCCTCCACGCTCCTCAATACCTTCTCCTGTTCTCTCTTCCCATCCTCTGCTATGATTGGACGCCTGACAGGTGTCCTATCACAGCAGCTGTTGTTTTAGCCAATCATGTGACTGATAACAGACCCTAGCACCAGTTTGGCTGAGAGGCGGTTCAGTGTTAGGAAAGCAGAATTTTTTATGTAATATATATATATAAAAGAAAAAGTAACATTCTAAAATGTAACAAACAAAGAATATCCTAAACTCTTCCTATTCTTTCCAAAACAAATACAAAATGTCTGGGGCTAAACACACATTGTAGCTAAAAAAAAAAAAAATATACAAAAACCTTTCAAAACAGAGAAACACGGCACCGGTCTCATAATGTTACTTTATTGCTACAGGATATTAAATGACAAAAATACAAAATGAAAAAAGAAAAGAAAAGAAGAACCGCGCCAATCCCAATAAAAGTAAGAAAGATAATGCTTGTCTTCAAAAAGGAATACGGTGATGGAAATGTAAAAATAGGACATTTATACGGGCAACAAAAAAAAACATTGGGGTGGATTCAGTAAGCAATTGCGTCTGCGTAACCATAGTTACGCAGCGCAATTGCTTAGTTGCGCCGGCGTAACGACTTTTCTGTATTCAGGAACCTCGTTACGCCGACTGCAGCCTAAGATATGCGTGGCATAAGGCTCTTATTCCGTCGTATTGTAGGCTGCATTCTTACGATGGCCGCTAGGTGGCGTTCCCGTAGTGGTCAGCGTAGAGTATGCAAATTGCATACTAACGCCGATTCACAACCCTACGCGCGCCCTGCGTACGCATTTTACGTTGTTTGCGTTCGTCGGGTTCCGCGTAAGGCTGCTCTTGCTATTAGCAGGGGCAGCCAATGCTAAGTATAGCCGTCGTTCCCGCGTCGCGATGATTGAAAATTACGTTGTTTGCGTAAGTGAATCGTGAATGGCGCTGGACGCTATTTACGTTCACGTTAAAGCAAATGACATCCTTGCGACGTCATTTGCCGCAATGCAGGTCGGGAAAGTTTCCAGACGGAGCATGCGCACTACGTTCGGCGCGGGAACGCGCCTAATTTAAATGATCCACGCCCCCTACGGGATCATTTAAATTACGCGCCCTTACGCCGGGCAGTTTTAGGGAGCGCACACGCAAATTACGGAGCTACTGCTTCGTGAATGAAGCGTAGCGCACGTAATTTACGGAGGCGCAGCGTAAAAACGGTACGCTGCGCCTCCGTAAGAGGGCGCAAGTCGTACCTGAATCCAGCCCATTAACACCCCCATGCAGAGTGTATATGTAGCTCCAGTCAATTTCAAATTATTAATATAAAAAAGAGATCTAGGCCCAGATTCTGAAAGGGCTTACGACGGCGCAACGCAATGTGCGCCGTCGTAAGTCCTAATCTGGGCCGTCGTATCTATGCGCCTGATTCTTAGAATCAGTTACGCATAGATAACCATTAGATCCGACAGGCGTAAGGCTCTTACGCCGTCGGATCTTAGATGCAATTTTTTTTTTGCCGTTAGGTGTCGCCTCCGTCGTTTTCCCCGTCGTGTATGCAAATTAGCAAAATACGTGAATTCCCGAACGTACGCGCGGTCGACGCAGTGAAGTTACGTTTACGTTAGATTTGCGACGCGTAAAGTTGCCCCTGCTATATGAGGGGCAACCGATGTTAAGTATGGCCGTCGTTCCCGCGTCGAAATTAAAAAATTTACGTTGTTTGCATAAGTCGTCCGTGAATGGGGCTGGACGCCATTTACGTTCATGTCGAAACCAATGACGTCCTTGCGACGTCATTTAGCGCAATGCACGTCGGGAAATTTTAGGGATGGCGCATGCTACACACATTACCTTCAGTCAGTCAGTGGCGGTGCGCCCACTATTTAGGTGTCCGGCCCCTTTTTGTGTCAGCAATTGATGGGCACATTAGCGGCAATTAAAGGGCACACTGGCAGCAATTGATGGGCACAGTGGCTGCATTTGATGTCCCAGTGGCTGCATTTGATGGCACAGTGGCGGCAATTGATTGCACAGTGGCTGGGTTTGATGGGCACAGTGGCTGCATTTAATGGCACAGTGGCTGCGTTTGATGGGCATAGTGACTGCGTTTGTTGGGCACAGTGGCTGCGTTTAATGGCACAGTGTCAGCCATTGATGGACACACTGGCAGCAATTGATGGGCACAGTAGCGGCAATTAATGGGCACACTGGCAGCAATTGATGGGCACAGTGGCTGCATTTGATGGCACAGTGGCTGCATTTTATGAGCACACTGGCAGCAATTGATGGGCACAGTAGAGGCAATTGATGGGTACACTGACAGCAATTGATGGGCACAGTGGCTGCATTTGATGGCACAGTGGCTGCATTTGATGGCACATTGGCGGCAATTGATGGCACAATGGCTGCATTTGATGGCACAGTGGCTGCGTTTGATGGGCACAGTGGCTGCGTTTGATGGGCACAGTGGCTGCGTTTGTTGGGCACAGTGGCTGCGTTTAAAGGCACAGTGGCAGTGTTTGTTGGGCACAGTGGCTGCGTTTAATGGCACAGTCTCAGCCATTGATGGGCACACTGCCAGGAATTGATGGGCACAGTAGCAGCAATTCATGGGCACACTGGCAGCAATTGATGGGTACAGTGGCTGCATTTGATGGCACAGTGGCTGCGTTTGATGGGCACAGTGGCAGCAATTGATGGAATAGTGGCTGTGTTTGATGGGCACAGTGGCTGCGTTTGATGGGCACAGTGGCAGCAATTGATGGAATAGTGGCTGTGTTTGATGGGAACAGTGGCTGCGTTTGATGGGCACAGTGGCAGCAATTGATGGAATAGTGGCTGTGTTTGATGGGAACAGTGGCTGCGTTTGATGGTTTTCTTTTGCAGTTTGTTTCTGCCCCCCCAAAAAATATTTGAGCACCAGCCGCCACTGCCTTCAGTAGAACCCTCATACAGCTATCAATGGAAGTCTTTGTTTCCTTTGTATTTTTTACCTCTGTTTCCATCCAATTCTGCATACCACGCCATGGTAGATGACGGTGCCATACACGATCTCTGAGGACAGTGAAGTGTTGCTGTGACTGCTTTTCCTATTAATAGCTTATCATTTTCCCAATTTCCCAATCTCTTCCCCGCAACCGCGTCGCTTCCCATTCCCCGCAATCTCACATCGATCATCTAACTCAGCGCGACGCAAACAGTTTTTATTTACATAAACAAGACAAGTGTACAATAAAATCTGTCAACAAACAGACACCGAGCCCAACGTTTTCTGAAGAAATTCAATTCTCTTCTGTTGTTGTTTAGAGGAATAATAAAAAAAAAAGTTTGGAAATAAAAGGCGACGCTTCTCCGAGATCATTATTTAGAGGAATTAATTAGGTCCCCCTTGCTAGTAGAGGGCTGTCACCAGATGCGGAATGTCACTTGCAACGTCACCGGCCACGTTGCCTGTCACCAGATGCCACCACCCGCAGCCTAGAGCCAAGCCGAGTGTACTGCGCACGCTCGGCTCCGCCCGCAGCCACGCAAGAGGAGCCGAGAGGAGCCGAACACACAGGAAATCTGAGACAAGCCGAGACAAGCCAAGTCGCCAAATGCAAAAACAAACACTGCTGCAACCCCGGGCAAGGTGCGGATGCTTGGCTCTGCCCGCAGCCACGCGAGAGGAGCCGAGACAAGCCGAGAGGAGCCGAGCGCCGCAACTAGAACCGAGCCGAGTGTACTGCGCACTCGGCTATGTTCGGCCACACTCAGCTCCGCCCACAGCCACACAAGAGGAGCCGAGAGGAGCCGAACACACAGGAAATCTGAGACAAGCCGAGGCGCCAAATGCAAAAACAAAAACACTGCTGCAACCCCCGGGCAAGGTGAGGATGGACGACCCCGCGAGGAAGCCACAGACGGACACCTCCAAAGCCGCAGATGGACACCCACAAGGCTGGACGGACCCGCGCAAGGCCGCAGACAGACACCCACAAGGCTGGACAGACCCGCGCAAGGCCGCAGATGGACACCCACAAGGCTGGACGGACCCGCGCAAGGCCGCAGATGGACACCCACAAGGCTGGACGGACCCGCACAAGGAAGCCGCAGACGGACACCCACAAGGCTGGACGGACCCGCGCAAGGCCGCAGACGGACGCCGGACAAGGCCGCCGATGGACGCAGAGCAAAAATTTTATTTTTTTTCCTTAAAAAAGTTGGAATTGGATTTTTGTTGGAATGGCCCTTTCAGTTGTATATGGAGAAGAGAAATTCTCTTTTTCTCAGTCTTAAGTCTATTAGAGGACCTGGTTTGGGCCGCAATCGGCTCATATTTTATTCATTACGCTGGAGGCTTTCTCTGACACTATCCAGGTTTACTCGAAATCCGCTTTTATAGAACACCGGCCTTATTAGACATGGAAGGAAAGTGTTGTCGTTTGGTCATGTCACCCCCCCTCCCCAGCTCCTGTCAACTGTCAGGAAGGAAATACAAAAAGAAAACGGTAAAAAAAAAAAAAATTCTACCCGTCACACATCCAATCTACCGGTAATGAGGGGTTCAGGTATTAAAAAAATAAAAAATAAATAAGCATTTTCATTTATTTTCATGAAGTTCCAAATGTTGATTCTGACATTCTCCAATGTTTTAGAAATCTCTTCCTGTACTGATCACCGATCGCTCCGAGCGATCCCCCCCCCCCCCGTGCTGTCTGTCCTATAGAGCTTCTGACAGATCAGAATTGTGAGCTCTGAGTTTCCTCCTGCCGCCGTGAGCCGCTACACCCGGACAGGAACCCGGACGGGGCTTTGTGATTGGGGCTACAGGTAGGATTCAGACAGGTGATGAGTTATCACTGACTGTGACTTCCCCAAGATGTGACATTGCACAAACTTAATAGTAACAATGGTAAAAAAAAAATCCCCAATTAGGGAAAATCTTTGCCAGTTTTCTTTTTTCTTTTAACATTTTGGATAATACAGAAAGGTTAACACTTTTTCCAGATTATATATATTGGATGTCATAGAGAAGACTTAAAACTTCCGATAATCTGGCAGGTTTTTTTTTTTAACATATTTTTTGGCTATAGTAGAGAAGATAAAAACCTCTGACAGTTTTCTTTTTTCACCTTTTTGTTAAAGAAGTTAAAACTTCTGCCAAGTTTTTTTCTAAAACCATAGAGAAGGGTTAAAACGTCTGCCAAATATACAGTATACATATATTACCGCAAAGAATGGTAAAAACTTCTGTCAGTTCATTTACAGTACCTGTCGCCGAGAATGTGTTTCCGGCACGACGGCATTGCGCTGGTTCTCGGCGACAGGGTGCCGACATCTCGCACTCGCTGGAATAGGAAAAGCACATTCCAGCGAGCACGTCATAGAAGCAACGGGGGATCCGACTTGGATTCCCGCCAAATCTAGCCGCGGCGTTTGGTATGAATCATGAGGGGGAATTCCACCTCATATTTTAAATAAAAAACCGGCATGGGTTCCCCCCCAAGGGGCATACCAGGCCCTTAGGTCTGGTATAGATTGTAAGGAGAACCCCCTAAGCCGAAAACACAAACCATACCAGACCCGTATCCAAGCACGCCGCCCGGCCGGTCAGGAAAGGAGTGGGGACGAGCGAGCGCCCCCCCTCCTGAACCGTACCAGCCCGCATGCCCTCAACATGGGGGGGCTGGGTGCTCTGGGGCAGGTGGGCACCCTGCGGCCCCCCACCCTAAAGCACCCTGTCCCCATGTTGATAAGGACAGGGCCTCTTCCCAACAACCCTGGCCATTCGTTGTCGGGGTCTGCGGGCGGGGGGCTTATCGGAATCTGGGAGCCCCCTTTGATAAGGGGGCCCCCCAGATACCGGCCCACCACCCTAGATGAATGAATATGGGGTACATTGTACCCCTACCTATTCACCTGAAGAAAAATGTCAATAAAATAAACACACAACACAGGGTTTTAAAATAATTTATTAGTCAGCTCCGGGGGATCTTCTCCGCTCTCCGGGAGTCTTCTCCACACTCCGGGGGGTCTTCTTCCATCTTCTCTGCTGTCGTCTCCACGCTCCCCAGTTCTTCTCCTGCTCGCTCTCCAGTGCCTTCTTCGGGGCTGGCCGCCGCTATCTTCTTTTCAGCTCTCTTACTAGCGACGGTGCAGCCCACTCTTCTTTGTCGTCCTCCGCCTTCTTCTTTTCTTCTTATGTTGACGCAACGCTTCCTCCCGCCTCTTATGACGTCACATTCCCATCATGCTCCGGGACCCATGGAGCATGATGGGACTGTGACGTCATAAGAGGCCTATATAAAAAACGGCGTGGGGGTTCTCCTTACAATCCATACCAGACCTAAGGGCCTGGTATACCCCTTGACCCATGCTGTTTTTTTATTTAAAATTTGGTGTGGAGTTCCCCTCATGATTCATACCAAACGTCGCGGCTAGAATTGGCAGGAATCCAAGTCGGACCCCCGTCACTTCTATGACGGCTTTTTCCCATCGCGACGAGCCGGTTTGGCGCTGGCTCCCGCGACGGGGCCTCGTTTCTAAACTTGCTTAGAAACATGCCCGCTGGAATCCTGCCCGTCGGACATGTTCGGTCGTCTGTACAGACTTACCGTACATGTCCGAGCGGCCGCCATCCCTCGCATGCGTCAAATGACTTTGACGCATGCGTGGAAGCATTGAACTGCCAGGGCCGCACACGTCGCCGCGTCATCGTCGCGGCGACGGCGCGGCCTCGTCGCCGCGTATCGTGTATGTGCGGATTTCTGTATGATGGTGTGTACAGCCATCATACAGAAATCTCCGGGCGGGCATGTTCGCTGAAAACGGCGGACCGTTTTCATCGTACATGTTTGTACGAGGCCTTAGGCTGCAATATCCCGCCGGCCGCTAGGTGTCGCTTCGTTTTTTTACGTGAGGAATATGCAAATTCCGATTTCCGCCGATTCAGAAACGAACACCCGCCTGTCGCTTTTTTTTTAAGTCGTTTGCGTTCAACTTTTCCCGGCGGATAGTTACCCCTTCTATATGAGGGGTAGCTAATGTTAAGTATGGCCGTCGTTCCCGCGCCGAGTTTCAATTTTTTACGTTGTTTGCGTAAGTCGGTCGGGAATACGGATGGCCGGAATTTACGTTGCCGGCGAAAACAATGACATCCTAGCGACGTCATTTGGAGCATGCGCACGGGGAAATATCGCTGGCGGCGCATGCGCAGTTAAATCGGCGCGGGAACGCGCCTGATTTAAATTGTACACTCCCCCTAGCCGCGGAATTTGAATTCCGCCGGGGGAGTTACGATCCGTCGGCGCAAGTTTGGAGGTAAGTGCTTTGTGAATACTGCACTAGCCTTGCAGTATATCACATAGATTACGCGGATCTAAAGATCCGCTAATCTATGTGAATCTAGCCCACAGTGTGTATATATATATAAAAAAAATCCTAAGAAAAATATTGACAGAAAACAATAAACCTTTGACTGATATATATATATATATATATATATATATATATATATATATATACATATATATATATATATAATATACTGTATATATAATTGTATTTTTGTTTTTTCCTATGAAAAGAATTGACAGACAAAAAAAAAAAAAAAAGACTAAAAAACAAGTTGAAGATGATTAAAAAGAGTTCTTTCAGCTAAGAGTTCAGACAAATCGTTAATCCTTCAAAAAAAGTCAAACTCAGTTTCTTTTGAATAAAGTTTTCTCTTTTTTTTTTTTTTTTTTATTAGAATATACATCGAGTTTGGTTTTCATTTTCTTTTCTCTTTTTTTTTTTTCCCCCACCTTATTCTCACATAATCCGGCTGCGTTGCCAGAATTAACTGGTAAATCTTAATACGGCGGCGGTTATCTAGAATGGATTAATTTCAGCACGCAGGTGTTTGAAAAAATTCTGCTTCCCTGATAAGAAACAGTCACAGAAAATAAAATAGAAAGAATAAATTAAATGGGTATTAAGGAGGATATTTTCCTGCGCATCTCACAAGATCCTTCCCGATAAAGGGCGAGACGAGGGAGTCTCTGATAATAGGAATATCTCCTAATACACAGCATATTGCCCCTGGGCTTAAAAAAAAAAGAAAAAAAAGAAAGAAAAGTAAACGGCTTTTGTTTGAGGCTAATATTTATTGAACAGAACGGTATTACAAGGTATTAAAAATGTTAAAAGAGATTTGTATCATCCATCTGCGGAATATTGACATTTTTATTACTAAGAGTAGAGGAGTAGAAGAATGGTTATTTAGATATCCATTAGATTTAATTATATTTTTTAATATGGTTATCATTTGGTGTAGCTGAGGCTAACAAAGCAATGAGCAATAAATAAAGACAAATAGGTTAAGGAAAAAAATAAATAAAAAAAAATAATGTTGCAGAAAATTATTTACATGAAGCAACAAAGAAAGGCCTAAACTCTTTAACCACTTCAGCCCTGGACCATTTTGTTGCCACTTTTTGCGATTCGGCACTGCGTCGCTTTAACTGACAATTGCGCGGTCGTGCGACTTTGTTACCAAACAAAATTGACGTCCTTTCTTTCCCATTAAAGAGCTTTCCTTTGGTGGTATTTGACCACCTCTGCGGTTTTTATTTTTTGAGCTATAAACATAAAGGAGCGACAATTTTGAAAAAAAAATAAATATTTTTTATAATTTTTTTATAATTTTTTTTATCTATTTTTTTCTCCACGAATAGAGCTTTATTTTGGTGGTATTTGATCACCTCTGCGGTTTTTATTTTTTGCGCTATAAACCAAAAAAAAGAGCGATAATAAAAAAAAAAAATATGCAATATTTTTTACTTTTTGCTATAATAAATATCCCCCAAAAAGATATAATTTTTTTTTTCCTCAGTTTAGGCCGATACGTATTCTTCTACATATTATTGGTAAAAAGAAAAGCAATAAGCATTTATTGATTGGTTTGGGCAAAAGTTATAGGGCCAGATCCACATACAATTAGAAAGGCACAGCGTATGTGAGATATGCTACGACGCTGTAACTTACTTTTTAATTCATTGAATCCACAAAGAATTCACGCCGTAAGTTATGGCGGCGTAGTGTATCTCTCAAATCGGCGAGTAGGGGGCGTGTTTCATTTAAATGAAGCGCGTCCCAGCGCCGAATGAACTGCGCATGCGCCATCCCTAAATTTCCCGCCGTGCATTGCGCTAAATGACGTCGCAACGACGTCATTTTTTAAACTTAGATGTGAAATACGTCCATCCCTATTCACGGACGACTTACGCAGAAAAAAAAAATCAAATTTCGACGCGGGAACGACGGCCATACTTAACATGGCAAGTCTAACTAAACGCCGCAAAATACCAGCTTTAACTATACGCTGGAAAAAGCAGACTAGAGATGACGTAAGAGAATGCGACCAACGCGCGTACCTTCGTGGATTGCCGCAAACCGCTAATTTGCATACCCGACGCTGGAAAACAACGCAAACTCCACCCAGCGGCCGCCGGAAAATTACACTTACGATCCTAAGGCGTACGAAGCCATACCCCTGTCGGATCTTTGCCAAAAGCTGTCGTATCTTGGTTTGAGGATTCCAAATCAAGATACGACGCGGCAAATTTGAAAATACGCCGGCGTATCAGTAGATACGCCGGCGTATTACTGCTGTGAATCTGGCCCATAAAATTTATTTTTTTTCCTCAGTTTAGGCCGATACGCATTCTTCTACATATTATTGGTAAAAAGAAAAGCAATAAGCGTTCATTGATTGGTTTGCGCAAAAGTTATAGCGTCTACAAAATAGGGGATAGATTTATAGCATTTATAATCATATATATTTTTTTATTACTAATGGCGGCGATCTGCGATTTTTATCGTGACTGCGGCATTATGACGGACACATCGGACACTTTTGACACATTTTTGGGACCATTGTCATTTATACAGCGATCAGTGCTTTAAAATGCACTGGTTACTGTAAAAATGACACTGGCAGTGAAGGGGTTAACCACTAGGTGGCGTTGTAGGGGTAAAGTGTTCCCTAAGTAGTGATTCTTACTGTAGAGAGGGCGTGGCTTGCTGTGACATGTCACTGATGACAGGGAACAGACGATCAGTGACAGTGTCACTAAGCAGAACGGGGAGATTATGGGCTAGATTCAGAAAGCCCGGCGTATTTTTCTGCTGCCGTTACGCCGCCAGATACGTTACGCCTCCGTAACTTAGGGCTCAAGTTCTGTATTCATAAAGAACTTGCGCCCTAAGTTACAGCGGCGTAGCGTAAGCCCGCCTAATTCAAATGTGGATGATGTGGGCGTGTTTTACTTAAATTTAGTGTGACCCCACGTATTTGAGTTTTTTTACGAACGGCGCATGCGCCGTTCGTGAAAGAATCCCAGTGCGCATGCTCGAAATTACGCCGCAAATCGTCAATGCTTTAGACGTGACCGTAACTTACGTACAGCCCTATTCGCGAACGACTTACGCAAACGACGTAAAATGTTCAAAATTCGACGCGGGAACGACGTCCATACTTAACATTGCGTACGCCTCATATAGCAGGGGTAACTTTACGCCGGAAAAAGCCTAACGTAAACGACGTAAAAAAATGCACCGGGCGGACGTACGTTTCTGAATCGGCGTATCTACCTAATTAGCATATTCCTTGCGTAAATTGACGGAAGAGCCACCTAGCGGCCAGTGTAAATATGCAACTAAGATACGACGGCGTAAGAGACTTACGCCAGTCGGATGTTAGCCTAACTTCGGCGTATCTTGCTTTCTGAATACAAAAAGAAGATACGCCGGCGCAGCTTTGAATTTACGCGGCGTATCAATAGATACGCCGGCGTAAATTCTTTCTGAATCTAGCCCGTTGTGTTTACACTAACATCTCCCCGTTCTATCTCTCCGAGAGACGATCGCTGGTATGTATATATACATATATTTTTTATAACATTTTAAGACCATGTACTGTTTTAGAAGCTAGTATTCTCCTATTCAGGGCTAATGAACCTGTTGGACTGGTTTATGAAGCTCAGGAAAGAAAATGGTGCAGGCAAGAAATGGGGGGGGAACGAAAAAGAACTTGAACAAGCCATATTCTGAACAGAAAAAGAGAACCTTTGCAGGACTCCAAGAAGCAAGAAGTAGTTTGGAAGATCCTGGATTCTGGAAGACAAATCCATCATAAAGAATGACTGAAAATATAAACATTAAATGGCTTAAATGAATTTTGTCTTTCCTTCCTGCATACATTATCCATGCTAATTTGATGGGAAGGATAGAATGCATGATGGTAAAAAGAACCTTCAGCCTTTACAACCACTTTAACTCACCATCCCAGACCTCTTGGCTCCATCCTGGTATTTGTAGCCTATAAGAAGAAACCTCTCTGACCTCCATGGTTTCCCCAGGATGGAGCCAAGTGGGCTGAGAGTTTTTTCAGCACTGCCCTTATACAAAGGCTAGGGATTATCCTAAGAGTAACAACGCCTGCTTCCACCAGGAGACTTACCACCCTCCTGACACCCCAGTGCAGCTGGAGGACTCTGCTCCTTCCTCTATAACTCTCTTCTCCTGAAATACTCTGCTCTGCTGAAGGACTCTGCTCCTTCCACTATAACTCTCCCCCCCTGAAATACTCTGCTCTGCTGAAGGACTCTGCTCCTTCCTCTATAACCCTACTCTCCTCATATACTCTGCTGGAGGACTCTGCTCCTTCCTCTATAACCCTACTCTCCTGAAATACTCTCCTGGAGGACTCTGCTCCTTCCTCTATAACTCTCTTGTCCTGATATACTCTGCTCTGCTGGAGGACTCTGCTCCTTCCTCTATAACTCTCCTCTCCTGATATACTCTGCTCTGCTGGAGGACTCTGCTCCTTCCTCTATAACTCTGACTGCATTTAGGGACAAACTGGCTGTATTTGGGGGGAAACTGGCTGTATTTGGGAAAAAATGGCTGTATTTGGGGGGGACGGGCTGCATTTGGGGACAAACTGGCTGTATTTGGGAGGAAACTGGCTGTAAGTGGGGGGAAACTGGCTGCCTTTGTGAGGAAACTGGTTGTATTTGGGGACAAACTGGCTGTATTTGGGGACAAACTGGATGCATTTGGGGACAAACTGGCTGTATTTGGGAGGAAACTGGCTGTATTTGGGAGGAAACTGGCTGTATTTGGGAGGAAACTGGCTGTATTTGGGAGGAAACTGGCTGTATTTGGGAGGAAACTGGCTGTATTTGGGGGGAAACTGGTTACATTTTGGGGAAACTGGCTGTATTTGGGGGGGGAAAGTGGCTGCATTTGGGGGGAAACTGGCTACATTTTGGGGAAACTTACTGTATTTGGGGGGAAACTAGCTGCATTTGGGGCAAAACTGGCTGCATTTGGGAGGAAACTGGCTGCATTTGGGAGGAAACTGGCTGCATTTAGGGACAAACTGGCTGCATTTGGGGAAAAACTGGCTGCATTTAGGGACAAACTGGCTGCATTTGGGAGGAAACTGGCTGCATTTGGAAGGAAACTGGCTGTATTTAGGGACAAACTGGCTGCATTTGGGAGGAAACTGGCTGTTTTGGGGGATGAACTGGCTGTATTTGGGGACAGACTGGCTGCATTTCGGGGGAAACTGGCTGCATTTGGGGGGAAACTGGCTGTATTCGGGGGGAAGCTGGCTGCATTTGGGGGGAAACTGTCTGCATTTGGGGACAAACTGGCTGCATTTGGAAGGAAACTGGCTGTATTTAGGGACAAACTGACTGCATTTGGGAGGAAACTTGCTGTTTTTGGGGACAAACTGGCTGTATTTGGGGACACACTGGCTGTATTTGGGGACAAACTGGCTGTATTTGGGGGAAAGCTGGCTGCTTTTGGGGGGAAACTGGCTGCATTTGGGAGGAAACTGGCTGCATTTGGGAGGAAACTGGCTGCATTTGGGGGGAAACTGGCTGCATTTGGGAGGAAACTGGCTACATTTGGGGGAAAACTGTATTTGAGGACAAACTGGCTGTATTTGGGGACAAACTGCCTGCATTTGGGGGGAAACTGGCTGTATTTGGGAGGAAATTGGCTGCATTTGGGTGGAAACTGTCTGCATTTGAGGGGAAACTGGATATAATTGCAGGGAAACTGGCTGCATTCGGGGGGAAACTGGCTCTATTTGGGGGGAAAATGTCTGTATTTGAGGACAAACTGTCTGTATTTGGGGGGAAACTGTCTGTATTTGAGGACAAACTGTCTGCATTTGGGGGGAAACTGTCTGCATTTGGGGGGAAACTGGTGGCGTTTGATGGGCACAGTGGTGGCAATTGATGTTTCTAATTTTTATTCACCAACTTAGACTATTGTGTTCTGATCCATCACATATAATTCAGATAAAAAACAAAAAACATTGAACTAAAAGCTGTGATGTAACACAATAGGTAAAAAGCCAGGGGGGGGGGGGGTGAATACTTTTGCAATGTTCGTAACTTTGTTGCTCAGATTGGAGAATAACATTTGCTCAGTGCTTCTCCTCGTCTCGTTTTCTTCCCTCTTGTCTGGAATTGATGTTTATATTCCCTCCGTCGCTCGGCGGCGCCGCGGCCCGATAGACCTCCAAGGTGATTTATGAAATAATTGATTAACATTTTGAGTTTGCATCAGCCGAAGATGTCGATGGAATGGCGCCATTCTCTTTTTTACGGCCAGAGAATGTGACATATTTCAGAAGCCATAAAGCCGTAAAACGCCGAATTCTCTTTAACCGTTTTCCGCTTCCCGACGATTTGACAGCAATAAAGGAGTCGTTGAATCCACTTTAATTCCACATTAGTCATATGGCCAAGTGAAACGCGCCGCTTGTTTAAAAACGCTCCTCAGTTCGGGTGCACGGGAATGGCGCATTTTATTACCGGCAACACCTGACAGGTTTTTGATAAGTGCTTATACAGAAACAAATCACTTTGGGTAATCTTCTCAACGCGTTTTACCCAATTTTTTTCTTTGCCTTTTTAATGCCATTTGTTGAAAATGCGTTAAGAATTGACATTTCGTTTTTAAAACGCTTCCGGAAATGAACGATATGACAGACGCGTTGGATTTGTGTATTAAAAGGAAAAATATCTCCAATTATTTTTATTGCTGTGTAACACTGAGAATCATTTCTGATGCAAATTTCTCATTTTCACTTTTATTGCTGTTCCATATTTTCATGATGTTATTTTATCTCCTCTGTACAGCGCAGGAACTGAAGGTAGTCACAGGTCCCATTCTAATAAGAGAATCACCGTATTTATCGGCGTATAACACTCACCTTAGTTTTAGGAGGTGATCTGCAGCCTCATCATTGCCCATCATTGCAGCCTGATCAGTGCCCATCTGCAGCCCCATCATTGCATCCTGATCAGTGCCCATCTGAAGCCTCACCATTGTCCATTAATGCAGCCTGATCAGTTCCCATCTGTAGCCTCATCATTGCAGCCTGATCAGTGCCCATCTGCAGCCTCATCATTTCCCATTAATGCAGCCTGATCAGTGCCCATCTGCAGCCTCATCATTGCAGCCTGATCAGTGCCCATCTGCAGCCTCACCATTGCAGCCTGATCAGTGCCCATCTGCAGCCTCATCATTGCAGCCTGATCAGTGCCCATCTGCAGCCTCACCATTGTCCATTAATGCAGCCTGATCAGTGCCCATCTGCAGCCTCATCATTGCAGCCTTATCAGTGCCCATCTGTAGCCTCATCATTGCAGCCTGATCAGTGCCCATCTGCAGCCTCATCATTTCCCATTAATGCAGCCTGATCAGTGCCCATCTGCAGCCTCATCATTGCAGCCTGATCAGTGCCCATCTGCAGCCTCACCATTGCAGCCTGATCAGTGCCCATCTGCAGCCTCATCATTGCAGCCTGATCAGTGCCCATCTGCAGCCTCACCATTGTCCATTAATGCAGCCTGATCAATGCCCATCTGCAGCCTCATCATTGCAGCCTTATCAGTGCCCATCTGTAGCCTCATCATTGCAGCCTGATCAGTGCCCATCTGCAGCATTACCATTGCCCATTAATGCAACCTGATCAGTGCCCATCTACAGCCTCACAATTATTCAGGTGTCCGGACCCTTTTTTGGGTGCCGGACACCTGAATTAGAGCGGCGGGGGTGTTTTTTGGAAGCACCTGATTAGAGCCATAGGCTCTAATAGGCATCCAAATATGGTGAACAGCGGGCGCCATGCTGGGCACTCGCTGTTCACTCAGCGTTGCGTTAGGAAAGCAAAGGAATTCACTTTGCTTACACTAAACCGCCTCTCAGCCAATCAGGTGCTCGGGTCTGTTACATGTCACCTGATTGGCTGAAACGACAGGCGCTGTGATTGGACGCCTGATAGAGAGGACGGGAGAAGACATTGAGGAGCGTGGAGGACACCACCGTGACTCGCTGCGAGACAGGTAAGTGCGGGGCGATGCACACTGACAGTATTTAATGGGGCACAGTAGCAGCAATTGATGGGCACACTGGCAGCATTTGATGAGGGGAACAGTAGCTGCAATTGATGAGCACAGTGTCAGCAATTGATGGGCACAATGTCAGCAATTGATGGGCACACTGGCAGCAATTGATGGGCACAGTAGTGGCAATTGATGGGCACACTGGCAACAATTTATTGTCACAGTAATGGCAATTGATGGGCACACTGGCAGCAATTGATGGGTACAGTAGATGCGTTTGATGGCACAGTGGCGGCAATTTATTGGTACAGTGGTTGTGTTTGATGGGCACAGTGACTACGCTTGATGGGCACAGTAGCTGCGTTTGATGGGCACAGTGGTGGAATTGATGGGCACAGTAGCTGCGTTTGATGGCAAAGTAGCTGCGTTTGATGGGCACAGTGGCTGTGTTTGATGGCCACAGTGGCTACGTTTGATGGGCACAGTGGCTGTGTTTGATGGCACAGTAGCTGCGTTTGATGGCACAGTAGCTGCGTTTGATGGGCACAGTGGCTGTGTTTGATGGGCACAGTGGCTGCGTTTGATGGGCACAGTGGCTGTGTTTGATGGGCACAGTGGCTGAGTTTGATGGGCACAGTGGCTGTGTTTGATGGGCACAGTGGCTGCGTTTGATGGCACAGTAGATGCGTTTGATGGGCACAGTGGCTGTGTTTGATGGCACAGTAGCTGCGTTTGATGGGCACAGTGGCGGCAATTGTTATTTTTTTCCAGTTTGTTTGCGCCCCCCCCCAAAAAAAAATTTGAGCACCAGCCGCCACTGAGATGCACTGGGCCCCTCAGAATCCCCCACACTGGTGAAGTACTACTGACTCACACTTTACCTGGTGGGCACTCAATTTGGATTTCTTCCCATCGGGGGAGATCCTTCTGGAGTCTGGACCCTCATCATACCAGCATGGACACTATACAGCCAGCCATCCCAGCCAGAAAGTCAGAAGGATGGTGGAGCGCCCCCTACTGGGCGCTGATACTACACGTGATCTTAGCCAAGAGGCAGAGAAGTATGGAGTGGGTGTAACCAAAAAAGAAAGTTATGGCCAGCAATAAAAACACCAAATCTAACCGTCCTCGACCCCCTAAAGATAGGCTCTGGCCTGTGTCCTCCCTAGGAGTGATTTCCCGTCACTTTCTGTCCTGACAGATAGCAATGGAAATCTGACAAAGGCTTTAACACTTCTTCTCTCCACACAAAGCGCAATAACGAGTTTCGGCCTTAATTGGCCTTTAAATAGAAGATGTCAAAACTGCTGATTTGCCATTGCTGATTCTTCAGAAAAAAAAAGTGGCATGACTGTTAAAAAGTAAAAGAGATTTCTCCAGCCACAGACCAACCCCCCCTCGTTCGGAAAGACACCGCTCTACAAATCATCCCTGCAAATAACAAGTGAAGAACGCGACAAATGTTCCATGTTTTACCGAGTGATTATAGGCCTGAAAGTGCTTGTAAACCTTTTTTTTATGCATTAAAATAACAAACATGTTATACTTACCTGCTCTGTGTAATGGTTTTGCACAGAGCAGCCCCGATCCGCCTCTTCTGGGGTGCCACGTCGGCGCTCCAGGCCCCTCCTCTTCCATGGGGGCACCTGTTACGGTCTGGAGTCAGGCTCAGAGGCCAGTAGCTATAGCAGCAGAGCCGGTATTCACACAGCTCACCCTGGCTGATGACACCGGGTTCACCTGAGGTACGGGGTCTAAGCACTAACCAGGGCTGGACTGGGACAAAAATTTGGCCCTGGACTTCATCCAGACTGGCCTACTTTGACAGGTCTCTCCCATGGCGGCCGGACAACTCCCACTACCCCCCCGGCCACCCAAGCCCCCTCTCCCCCTTCACTAGCTGTTCTACTTTATTAGAGTACTGGTACTATTAGGCCTCGTACACGCGGACCGTTTTCATTGGACATGTCCGCTCGGAGATTTCGGTCTGATGTACACACCATCAAACCGAAATCCGCGCGGACAGTATACGCGGTGACGTGGCCGCGCCGACGATGACGTGGCGACGTGAGCGACCCTGCAAGGTCAATGCTTCCACGCATGCGTCGAATCACTTTGACGCATGCGAGGGCTTTCGGCCGAGCGGACATGTCCGGTAAGTCGTACAGACGACCGAACATGTCCGACGGACAGGCTTCCAGCGGACATGTTTCTTAGTATGCTAAGAAACATTCGTCCGCTGGAAACCTGTCCGATCCACCGGAAAATTGTCCGGTCGTCCATACAGTTTCAGCGGACCAGTTTCAGCAGACATGTTCGGTCGTGTGTACGAGGCCTAATAGGCAGTACCAGTGGGGAAGCTAGACATTATTTCACCCGGGGCAAAGAATCAGTTTGGTGCCCCCCCTTATGGGACAAGATTAGGCAGAAGTGAGCTGTCTGTCCCCTCCCCCATGCTCCCCTGTCGTCCCCCCTGCTCCTCTGGTCCTCCTCCTGCTCCTTTATTCCCCCCCAGGTTAGCGTTGTGGGAAGGGAGAGACAGAGGTGCGGAGGGGGGGTGGCAGTCCAACGTCACTAAAGCCGGCCCACTGAGCCATCGGCCCACCGGGAAACTCCCTGTGGTCCCAAAGGCCAGTCCATCCCTGGCACTAACCGGTTGTCACCAGAGCTCCTGATGGTGGAGACGGGCTTTGCTGCGTGTTAGTGCCAGGTCGCGGTCCTCAGGATAGCCCCACCAGGAGATGAGCAAGCCGGGGTCCGGAAGCAGACATAACAGGTAGGGCAAGGTGACCAGATTTTTTAAATGAAATCCGGGGACATATTTTTTCTTTACTAGTAATGGCAACAATCAGCGACTCTCTGCCCATCGCCGCCCGCCTCACAGCCTCTCAAGTCTTACTCTTCGGGCTCCGGTTACTACTGGATGGGGAGCGCAGGAAGATCACCCCGCCAGGGAAGGCAAGGATATAGGCAGGTGGCTGGCCAGGATTTGAGCCAAGGCAGAAGAACATGCGAGCGAAGCTGATTGGGCATGCACCCGAAACTGAAGAAATATTCCCTCTGCTCCGACCAGCACATGATCATCAGAAAGGGGCACAGATAATAGGAAAAATACAACCCCCCTATGCTAGTAGACATGGCGGAGCGGGGGTGTGTAATTCAATTTTCTTTTTTTAATTCTGCACTGACTTTCTTTGAAATTGCCCCTGCCCCCTATTAAATCCAATCTGGGGACAAAACCAGGGACAGACTTGGTCCGGGGACAGTGTCCTTGCTACCAAAAAAACCTGGCCCAGACGGCCCAATTTAACCAGTGGCACAGGCTTGACCTGCCAAACACTTTTAGGCCTCTTACACACGATAGGATAGCCAGAGGACAACGGTCTGAAGGACCGATGAAGCTGACTGATGGTCCGTCATGCATACACACCATAGGTTTAAATAACCGATCGTGTCAGAACGCGGTGACGTAAAACACAATGAAGTGCTGAAAAAAAAGAAGTTCAATGCTTCCAAGCATGCGTCGACTTGATTCTGAGCGTGTGCGGGTTTTTAACCAATGGTTTTGCATACTACCTAGGGATGTCCCGATACGATACTAGTATCGGTATCGGGACCGATACCAAGCATTTCCTGAGTACTTGTACTCGGGGGGGAAATGCTCCAATGCTTCACCCGATACTTGTACAGTCAGGTATCGAGTGGTGGGGGGAGTTACAAGTCTTCTCTGTGTTGTCTTCCCCCCCCAATGTCTTTTCCCCTGTGCCGTCTTGTTCCCCTGTGATGTCTTCTCCCCGTCCGTGACGCTCTCACCCCGTGATGTCTTCTCCCCGTCCATGCCACTCCCCCTCCGTGCCGCTCTCCCCGTGATGTCTTCTCCCCGTCTGTGCCGCTCTCCCCCAGGATGTCTTCTCCCCCTCCATGCCGCTCCCTCTCCGTGCCGCTCTCCCCCCGTGATGTCTTCTCCCCCTCCATGCCGCTCCCTCTGCGTGCCGCTCTCCCCCGTGATGTCTTCTCCCCCTCCGTGCCGTCTTCTCCCCGTCCGTGCCGTTCTCCCCCTCCGTGCCGCTCTCCCCCGTGATGTGTTCTCCCCTCCGTGCCGCTCTCCCCTGTGATGTGTTCTCCCCTCCGTGCCGTCTTCTCCCCATCCGTGCCGCCCCCCCCCCCCCCTCCGTGCCGCTCTCCCCCCCCCCTCAATATGTCAGGATGATCACCGACTCTGTTCATTCAGAAAAAGGTAGGAGCCGGGTTTAGCGGCTCCTACCTTTTCCGAATGAACAGAGTCGGTGATCACCGACTCTGTCCATTCATATAACTGAGCATCGTAACCTCCTGTGTTTACGATGCTTCAGTTCATGAATGGAGAGGAGCTTCTCTCCATTCATTTCAGCTGAGGCTGCTGAGAAAGAGACTGGGGAATCTGTGTCCTTAGTCCCTTTCTCTGTCTTAAAGGGGAGATGTCAGAGGTCTGTTAAGATCCCTGAAATCTCACCAAAGACCCCCAACAGGGCTGATAAAAAAAATGCAATAAATATAAAAAAAGAAAAAAAAATGTAAAAAAATAGTAAAAAAAAATGTAAAAAAAATAAATAAATACTGTCACATGACATTAAAAAAAAAGTATCGGTAATCGGTATCAGGGAGTACTTGAAAAAAAGTATCGGTACTTGTACTCGGTCTCAAAAAAGTGGTATCGGGACAACCCTAGTTTTGCATACTAACAATCGGTTTTGACCAATCGGTTAGGCATCCATCGGTTAAATTTTAAAGCAAGTTCCTATTTTTTTTAATCGAAGGTTAAATAACCTATGGGGCCCACACACGATCAGTTTTGACAGATGAAAACGGTCCTTCATATCGTTGTCCTCTGGCTATCCTATCGTGTGTACGAGGCCTAAGACAAATTGACTGGCTTACAGAAAACTATAAAATAATTAAATACAATGTATCCAACTTCTCCTGGGTGTATTAAAACTTGTGTGATGTCAGCTCCATAGCACGCGCCGTACATTGCAGGAGACGTGTTGTTCTGCTCCGTTTCTATTAATGGCAGTAGGCTGTTTACACAAAAAAAGAAAGGGTTCAATATATAAGCGGCCCCCATGCTATTTATAAGAAACGTGGCTAATTCTACCCACATCCCTGACAAAATAATAACGCTCCCGTCTCGGAGAAACGTCTCTCTCTCCTTAGCGGTGTTTCACAGAAGAATAGCTGAACACCTGCCGTACGGTAAACACAAAAAATATAGATATTCAAAAATGTCTCCATGTGGCTTTCACAGGCTTTTATCCTCCATTCACTGAAGCACTAAAAATTCAATTGCAAGCTCTTTTAGGAAATCAGTAATTTGATTTCCTTTGTTGGAATGGAACCATTGGGATGAAAAAGTTTGGAGTATGATATAAAAGTATAGCAAAAAAAGTAATTAAAAATATGGAAAAAAAAGTGCATGTCAAGAAGAAGAAAAGTATACGATGTTCTGTCATCCTTAAAAACCGAAAACGAAAAACACATAAAAGTATATCAAAATCTCTAATCGGTCAAACTGTCCTCTCGGCTCCTTCCAAGACCTTCTGCTCTGTATGTCCCTTGTCTCCTTCAGGACATCTCCAGAGCCCCTCCCATACTATGGAACTCTCCACCTCAATCTGTCCGGCTATCGCCTACTCTTGCCATCTTTAGGAGTTTCCTGAATACGCATCTCTTCAGGGAAGCCTATCCCACCTCCAACTAACAACAGAACTTTTAATTCTTCCATCGGCTCATCCCTCACAATTATTATCTTTTACACTACTTGCCGCGTCCTATTAAACTTTAAGTTCCTATGAGCAGGACCCTCTTGTATTTTATTGTATTGTAACTGTATCGCCTATTGACTAATCACCTTGCTGACAGCCTGCATGTTGTCCACCTCTGTTTATCCTGACTTTGACCCTGCCTACAATTTGGTGCCTTAGTGATTGACTGCTATTGAACTTGGCTTGAGACCCGACTCTGCTCATAATTGAACTTGGTGCCCTTCCCGCTGTTCATCTGCTCATCGGATACCAGCACTCCCAAGTTCCAGTCTTCATTTCCAGCTCCTGCGCCCTTCATTCATCCTTGCAGACCTGGTCTCAACTTTCAGGGGTGTCTCAACTTCCGTGGAGTTTGAACGAACCTACGGGAACATCCACCATGGATACTAGTGCCTTCCTGATCAGGAACCTCATGATTGACCTTGTTATTGAGTTGCCCTATGTCTCATCTGCTTATGGATTGCTCATGTCTGCCTTTGTTTTCTGCTCATCTCTGATACCAACCGTATCCTGAAATTCTGGGTGAGGAGCCACTTTAAGCTTTGACAACCGAAGACCGGCGAAGAACTGGCTCGTGTGAGGACAACACTGAATCTTTGGACAATTAAGTGTCCTTTTATAAAAAGTCAACAGTAATTGTAGCTGCTCACTTTTAAATTATTCTTTGTAGGGTAAAGAGCCTCTTTAAGCTTTGACACAAGGCTGTCTTTCTAGGACCCTTTGCCCACAGTCTTCTGGGACACATCACTGGTCACTGCGGGACCATCCACAAAGCTTGGCGTGGCTCGTGCTCGACGTGGCTTGTGCTTGCACAGTGGTAAGCCAGCTGTGAAGCCACAAGGTGTCACAGCCGGATTCCCACACTCAAAATGTCGGCGCCAGAGGATCCGAAGAACGGTGAAGAACCGGCTCGTGTGAGGACAACACTGGATCTTTGGACAGTTTATAAAAAGTCAACAGTCTTTTGTAGCTGCTGACTTTTAAATTATTCTTTGTAGGGTGAAGAGCCTCTTTAAGCTTTGTCAACTTACACAAGGCTGTCTTTCTATGACCCCAGTGAGTGGTGGAAGAGCAAAGGTATGGTAAGCATAATCTTCTGAAGAAGACCTGCAATGGCAAACCATAGGTTCACTGTAACGGCCAAGCGACTAATTGGGCAGCTTCGTAATTTATGGCAGACTTAAAAAACTCCTTGTATTCTATGTGATTGCCGTACTAGAAATACTATCTTACAATTTTTATTACATGAATTTCTCAACAGCGCTGCTGTTTTTCCCGAGGTAAATTTATGCCCCTGTTTTTTTCAGGAGAGAGATTTGAAGGATTAGCTATGTATCATTTTATTTATACTTTTATTATTTACCATATCGTGCCGTTAATGTTTACAGCTTCCGGGCATTTCGCGCCGTAACTAATGTCACGCCGCTGCTTGTGTTTCCCTCTCGTGTCTCGTATGTTGTTCCATGAGATGAGAAAACCGCCTTTGGTTTCCAACCTCATAAGTTATTGGACAGCAACTTTAATTTTCTGCGGAAAAGGGGAAAGGCAGTTTTTTTTTTCGAGCCGTGCCAATTCAATAACATTTACATGCAGGAATATATTTTCCGATTCCCATCATACCGTATGAAACAAAATTATACTACCATAAAATTTTGATCAGTCTACTTCATTAAATTACAAAAAGGTCAAAAACATCATCTTCATCAGCATTTTCCATCTACGGCGCATAGTTTCTCTAATTTGTTTGAATTAACCTTTTTGTACGTTTTTTTTTTCTACTTGCAAAGTTCTCATTTAGTTGTTTTCAAAAAAAAAATATTACTAACTCACAACTTTGGCTAAAAAATGAGTCAGCATTCTGCAAATATCTCATTCCCAGTCACTCTTCGAAATTCTATGTTCGTTCCAGGTTGAAGACAAACCTTGCATTGGGCGAACTACAAAGTTTGCAATAAAAGCTTTGAGACAATTTTTAGGTAAGTAATTTCACACATCACTGTACAATATTGAAAGCTGAGAATAAGACAGGGGACGGGGAGAGAGAAAAAAAAAAAGTAAAAAGTCTGACAAGAAAGGAAGAAAACGTTGAGAGGACACATAAAAATAAGGCTGACATGGCCAAAAAAATGGAAGGCGCTATAAATTTGGGCGCCTATTAAATATGTAGTTATGTAAAAAAGAAATGAATCAAAGTCACAGTACACTTCCAAGCAAAAATTCATTGTTAAAAAGTTTTTTTTTTTCTGGGTCTTGAAAGTCTTCTATAAAACTTACCCCTGAATTAAAACGTATTAAAGGCTGATGAGGCAAAGTGATGACTAAGCGATTAAATGGAGGTTTTTATTTTGAATAAAATGCTAAATTGCATTTCAAATTTTAAACACTGAAAATTTTCTCTTGATTCAATGGAAAGCTGGCACCGTGTGCCCGCTCAGATGTTCTAAAAAGGCCAAATGATGTAAATTCAGCAGATAAACAGCACGCAGAGAGACGAGTGGGTCATTCAGACGAAACGGCTTGGGGGCCGGAGCCAAAAAAAAGAAAGAAAACAAGAGAGAGAAAGAGAGAGAGAGAGAGAGAGAGAGAGAGAGAGAGAGAGAGAGAGAGAGAGAGAGAGAGAGAGAGAGAGAGAGAGACAAGTCTGTCAGTCAATGGATATTTTTTTTTTTTTTTTTTGCTGCACTGAACAAATTTTACTGATTTGCAAAAATACATGAATAAATAAAATGAAGACTAATAATTATTGGCAAATATAAAAAAAAAAAAAACACCTCGGTTGGCATTCTAGAACTGGCAAACTATTTTGTAGAACCTAAAGGTGGCCTCTACTGGCAGAAAACACGAGAGAGAGAGAGAGAGAGAGAGAGAGAGAGAGAGAGAGAGAGAGAGAGAGAGAGAGAGAAGTCACCTGTCAGTCAATGGATTTTTATTTTTATTTTTTGCTGCACTAAACAAATTTTACCGATTTGCAAAAATAAATAAATAAAATGAAGACAAATAATTATTGGCCAGTCAGTCCATTCATTAAAGCGGTTGTAAAGGTAAATGTTTTTTCACCTTAATGCATCCTATGCATTAAGGTGAAAAAACATCCGATGGTATCGCCCCCCCCCCCCCTGAACCCCCTTTTTACTTACCTGACCCCTCGAAATTCCTGCACGCGTCCATGTGATGGTCTTCGGATCCCAGCCTGGCCATTGATTGGCTAGGCTGGATGGATTGATAGCAGCGCAGCAATTGCCAAGTTCCGGGTCTAAGGGAACTACGACCGACTGGAACCGTGTCCCCAAAGTCACAGGAGAAATGACCGTTTAACATGGAAGTCTACGGAAAGGGGGGCCGGCTTTGCATACTTGTAAAGGAAGAGTGGGGCTACATGTGTGCCAAGTTTGGGGTCCAGAGGACCTCCAGCCGGCTGGTACCGGGTCCCCAAAGTCCGGGAGATCAGGCGCAAAAAGGTGACTCGAGTATAAGCCGAGGGGGCATTTTCAGCACCAAAAAAATGTGCTGAAAAACTCGGCTTATACTCAAGTATATACAGTATGGGCTAGATTCAGCAAGAATTTACGACGGCGTATCTATTGATACGCCGCGTAAATTCAAAGCTGCGCCAGCGTATCTTCTTTCTGTATTCAGAAAACAAGATACCCCGAAATTAGGCTAAGATCCGACTGGCGTAAGTCTCTTATGCCGTCGTATCTTAGTTGCATATTTACGCTGGCCGCTAGGTGGCGCTTCCGTTGATTTCAGCGTAGAATATGCAAATGAGCTGGATAGGACGATTCAGAAACGTACGTGCGCCCGGCGGATTTTTTTTACGTCGTTTGCGTAATGCTTTTTCCGGCGTAATGTTACTCCTGCTATATGAGGCATAGCCAATGTTAAGTATGGACGTCGTTCCCGCGTCGAATTTTGAAAATTTTACGTCGTTTGCGTAAGTCATTCGCGAATAGGGCTTTGCGTAAATTACGTTCACGTCGAAAGCATTGACTATTTGCGACATGATTAGGAGCATGCGCACTGGGATACGTTCACGGCCGGCGCATGCGCCATTCGTGAGAAACGTCATTTACGTGGGGTCATGTTTTATTTACATAAAACACGCCCACCTCCTGACAATTTGAATTCGGCGCGCTTACGCCGGCAGATTTACGCGTCTTAAAGGGGACGTACCTGTACGCCCTTGTGCCCAGCCGTGCCATTCTGTCGACGTATATCGGCGTGCGTCGGTCCACAAGTGGTTAAGTGGCCCTCGGCCTTCAAAACGTTGGGCACCCCTGATGTACAGTATATAAATGTATAATAATATTAACATGTGGCTATGGGGGGGGGGGGGTTAGAGTGTAAGCTCCTCTGGCACAGACACTGATGTGACTGGCTCAGTGATCTCTGTACAGCGCTGCGGTATATGTCAGCGATATATAAATGTCTAATGATGATGATAATAATAGAAACACTCTTTTCTTAGTAAGGATCGGTAGACAAATGACAATCTCAGAGTCTCATATCACGATCTGCACCTCTCACATCAATACGGAGCATTGTTCGCCATTCAGGAAGACTTGGCAGAACGGAATGTGGAAGAATATAAGGAGCGATGTCAAGAACTCCACCAGACACGCCGCTGTGACACACATCAAACTTTTTCCTGTCTACTTGGCTTTGTCTACGATGTTTTCCAC
This sequence comes from Rana temporaria, assembly GCF_905171775.1. Classification (NCBI taxonomy): domain Eukaryota; kingdom Metazoa; phylum Chordata; class Amphibia; order Anura; family Ranidae; genus Rana; species Rana temporaria. The sequence continues at coordinate 180,301,350 of NC_053497.1, read as the reverse complement.
TTCAGGCCTGACAGATTTTATTGACAGTAAAAAAGGAAACCCGTGACAGGCTGGGATTGGAGATTCTGATACGATAGCAAAATTCGAGCAACTCGCCTCCAAACTTCCATCCTATTGTTCTCTATAATCACTGTCCACCGCGCTCGGCAATGCAACATTGGTGAAGTGTCAAGATTTTTTAAAAAAAAAGGAAATTTTTTTTTTTTAACAATCTGATTTTTTCTTTCTTTTGCAGATTGCAAAATCCAACCTGTTTTATTTTTTTTAATATCTTCTGCATGTTCCCCAATATGCAATATTACTAGAGCAGAAGGTGGTATATATTATATATATATATATATGTATATATATATATATATATATATATACACAGGGCCGCCATTAGGGGGGTACAGGCAGTACACCTGTTAATATATATATATATATATATATATATATATATATATATATATATATATTTTTTTTTTTTTTTTTTTTTTTTTTAGAGGTCCCCAGGGGCCCGGATGGCAATCCCCCTTTTTTTATTTATTTTTTATAAGAAAAAATATATTTTTTTTAATATATTTTTATTTTATTTTTTATTAAAGGGCCAATTTTTTTTTAGGGGTCCGGAGGTCCCCAGGGGCCCGGAGATCCCCAGGGCCCCGGATGACAACCCCCTTTTTTTTTTTTATAAAAAAAAATATTTTGTTTATATATTTTTTTTATTTTTTATTTTTATATATATAATTATTATTATTATTATTATTATTATTATTAAAGGGCCCAGAGGTCCCCAGAGCCCCGGATGGCAACCCCCCTTTTTTTTAATAAAAAAATTATATTATATTATATATTATATATATTATATTATATTATATTAATTATATTATTTTATTTATTTTTTTATTTTTATTTCTTTATATATATTTATCGGGGTATTGCGCGCTCCTGCGTATAGTGCACCCGACATTCCTGTAAAAAAAACATTTTACTACTTACCAGTTTTGGTGTCTTGCGCGGCGGCCTCGTTCGGGTCCAGCGTCCGTCTGCGGCTTCAGGTGTCCTCTTCGTCGGGTCCGGCGTCCTTCTGCGGCATCCTCCCCGCTCGATCCCCGCTTTCCCGCGCCGATTTTAAATACTGCGCCGGCATATACCGAGCGCGGTACACTCGTGTATAGTCGGGCAGGCTCGGCTACTCTTGCGCTCACGTCCTGTACGTCCAGGACGTGAGCACGAGAGGAGCCGAGCCTGCCCGACTATACACGAGTGTACTGCGCTCGGTATATGCCGGCGCAGTAAAATAAAATACAAAAAAAATGTAAAATAAAATACAAAAAAACAAAAACACATGTAAAATAAAAAATAAATAAAAAAATATGAGCATTTTCCCCAGCTTGGAAAAAAACGAATTTCAGATTTGTGCTCTGCCTGAATCTCCCTGGTGCAGGGAGATATAAATAAATAAATAACAAAATGTAAAATATAATACAAAAAACAGCTTGGAAAAAAATGAATTTCAGATTTGTACTCTGTGAATTTCCCTGGTGCAGGTCGGATTTATTTTTGTTGACGTTCATCTCTAATGATTAATTTTGGATTCTGATATCGTAACGCCCAGGGTTTATTTTTTTTATTTTCTCCAAGCACCTGGAGGGAAAAGTGCCATGTCCCAGTTTAGGAGTTTACTGCCGACAGGTGTACTTTAATTTAAAAAGTTCAAAAAGTATTTGAGGAAAAAAAAATGAAAACAATTTTTTTTTTCATATATATCTTTCTGAGATTTTTTTTTAACTCTCCTATTTTGTATGAGGAGTGAGGATCCACTAAATAAGCGCACCTTGCATTTTGATTCAGGCCCTTGGGTCTGGTACGGATTTAAAGGGGAACCCCTACGCCGAACAACCGGCATGGGTTCCCCATCCAAGAGCATACCAGGCCCTTGGGTCTGGTACGGATTTGAAGGGGAACCCCTACGCCGAAAAAATGGCGTGGGGGTCCCCACAAAATCCACATCAGACTCTTATCCGAGCAAGCAGCCCGGCCGGTCAGGAAAGGAGGTGGAGACGAGTGAGCGCCCCCCCCTCCTGAACCATACCAGGCCGCATGCCCTCAACATGGGGGGGTGAGTGCTTTGGTGCAGGGGGGCAGCCCCCCACCCCAAAGCACCCTGTCCCCATGTTAAGGGGCCTCTTCCCGACAACCCTGGCCGATGGTTGTCGGGGTCTACGGAGGGCTTATCCGAATCTGGGAGCCCCCCTTAATAAGGGGGGCCCCTAGATACCGGCCCCCACCCTATATGAATAAGAATGGGGCATGGGGTATTTTAAAATAATTTATTAGGCAGCTACGGGGGTCTTCTTCTGACTTCGGCGGTGTCTTCCGACTTCGGGGGTCTTCTTCCGACTCCGGGGGTCTCTTCCGACTCTCCGCTCTCTTCTCCACGCTCTCTGGTGCTTTCTGCCGGGCCCCTCCACTATCTTCTTGCAGCTCTTTTACTAGTGGGACTGTGATGTCATACAGGCGCACGCCCCATGCCTATATAAATGGTTGCGCACCGCTCACACGGCATTACAGCGGGAGAGCTCGTCGAGTCAACATCGGGACAGGAGAAAGAGGGAAGAAGACGGCGGAGAAGAGCTGCAAGAAGATAGTGGAGGGGCCCGGCAGAAAGCACCGGAGAGCGCGGAGAAGGGAGCGGAGGGTCGGAAGAGACCCCTGGAGTCGGAAGAAGACCCCCGAAGTCAGAAAAGACCCCCGAAGTCGGAAGAGACCCCCGAAGTCGGAAAAGACCCCCAAAGTCAGAAAAGACCCTCGAAGTCGGAAGAGACCCCCCGAAGTCTGAAAAAGACCCCCGGAGCTGCCTAATAAATTACTTTAAAATCTTGTGTAGTGTGTTTTTTTTTATTGACACTTTTCCCCCAGGTGAATGGGTAGGGGTACCCCAGGGTATGTACCCCATACTCATTCACATAGGGTGGGGGGCCAGTATCTGGGGGCCTTGGAAACTAGTCCAGATGCTTAGTAGGTCAGGCTGATATCCATTAAATCAAGAACACCCTTTATCTTTTTTTAATAAATATATAAATAAAAATAAAAAAAATATATAAAAATACAAAATAAAAAAAGAAATGTAAAATAAAATACAAAAAAACAGATGTAAAATAAAATACAAAAAACAGATGTAAAATAAAATACAAAAAAACAGATGTAAAATAAAATACAAAAAAATAACAAAATGTAAAATATAATACAAAAAAAAAAAAAAAAGAAATGTAAAATAAAATACAAAAAAAAAACAGATGTAAAATAAAATACAAAAAAAAAACAAAAACAAATGTCTTATTAATGAAACCTTAATCAAGACTTGGATACTAGTCCAGAAGCTTAGTAGGTCAGGTTGATATCCATTAAATCAAGAACACCATTTATCTTTTTTAATAAATTAATAAATAAAATAAAATAAATATAAAAAATAAAAGAAACAAATGTAAAATAAAATACAAAAAAAATAACAAAATGTAAAATATAATACAAAAAACAAAAACAAACACGAGCATTTGCCCCAGCTACCACAGCTTGGGAAAAAAAATGAATTTCAGATTTGTGCTCTGGCTGAATCTGCCTGGTGCAGGTCGGATTTTTTTATTTTTATTTTTTTTGACGTTCATCTCTAATGATTAATGAGGATTCTGATATCGTAACACCCAGGGCTTTATTTTTTATTTTTTTCTCCAAGCACCTGGAGGGAAAGGTGCCATGTCCCAGTTTAGGAGTTTACTGCCGACAGGTGTACTTTAATTTAAAAAGTTTAAAAAAGTATTTGAGAGAAAAAAAAAATGAAAACAAACTTTTTTTTTCTTTTTTTTCACAGTAACATACAAATTGAAGTCTGACAGTTTTGACAGTTTTTCCCCCCTAGTGCTGGCAAAAATAGTTTTCCCGATGCCTTTGATTTCCGGCTTCAGAGCCGACGTACACCTGTTTTCAGTACAAGTGACAACAAATCAGGGTTAAGTTCACAATATGTTGGAGAGTTATTGAGCAAATAAGGCACTTCGGGCTACGATGGCACGACGGCACGCAATAAAACAAAGCGATAGGTTCTGCCGTAGCCCCGAGCACCTGAGATGTGATTAAACTACAGCTGTTTAAAAAACATTATTGTGTTTGATAGAGTTTGATTCTGTTTCTATAAACAGCTTTTGCCTGTGGCTTCGTTAGCATAATGCTCAGTTTATTTTAATGTGTAATTTCTGTTTTTCGTAGTTTGCTTTTTTTTTTTTTTTTTTTTTTAATTTTTTTTCACTCCGACATGGAAATATTCATTAGCATAACACCTAGTATAAACAGTTGGGCAGGAATTGGTATAAAATGTCATTCTGGGGGAAAAGCCAACTAAAGGCCCTGCAGCCAGTGATGGCCCGTGGCTCTTTTATCTGTCACTGTATTTGATAGTGGTATGTATTATACAGAGACAGAGACAGACAGAGACATATAAAAAAAAAAAAAAAAGAAAAGTGTGAAAATAGAAATTTAAAAGACAAAAGGGATTATTAATAAAATAAAAAAAAAAATACAAAAATAATAGAAAATGACAGTCAAAGGGCCAGATCCACATAGATCGGCACCGGCGCAGCGTATCTAAGATACGCTACGCCGCCGTAACTTACTTGGCTTTGTTCCAAATCCACAAACGAATTCACGCCGTAAGTTACGGCGGCGTAGTGTATCTCTGGTGGCGGAATTCAAATCGGCGATTAGGGGGCGTGATTCATTTCAATGAAGCGCGTCCCCGCGCCGAATGAATTGCGCATGCTCCGTTTCTAAATTTCCCGCCGTGCATTGCGCGAAACGACGTCGCAAGAACGTCATTTTTTAAACTTAGACGTGACTTACGTCCATCCCGTTTCACGGACGACTTACGCAAAAAAAAATTCAAATTTCGACGCGGGAACGACGGCCATACTTAACATGGCAAGTCTACCTATACGCCGCAAAATAGCAGCTTTAATTATACGCCGGAAAAAGCTGACTAGAGACGACGTAAGAGAATGCGACGGCCGCGCGTACGTTCGTGGATCGTCGGAAAAAGCTCATTTGCATACCTGACTACCTAAACTCCACCCAGCGGACGCCGAAGTATTGCATCTACGATCCGAAGGCGTACGAAGCCGTACGCCTGTCGGATCGAACCCAGATGCCGTCGTATCTTGGTTTGAGGATTCAAACCAAAGATACGACGCGGGAAATTTGAAAGTACGCCGGCGTATCAGTAGATACACCGGCGTACTGTCACTGTGAATCTGGCCCAATGGTGCCAAAAATGTGTCAAAATTGTCCGAAGTGTCCGCCATAATGTCGCAGTCACGAAAAAAAATCGCTGATCGTCGCCATTAGTAGTAAAAAAAAAAATATGCAATAAAACTATCCCCTATTTTGTAAACGCTATAAATTTTGCGCAAACCAATCGATAAACGCTTATTGCATTTTTTTTTTTACCAAAAATAGGTAGAAGAATACGTATCGAACTAAACTAACGAAAAAAACATTTTTTTATATCTTTTTGGAGGATATTTATTATAGCAAAAAGTAAAAAATATTGTTTTTTTTTCTAAAATTGTCGCTCTATTTTTGTTTATAGCGCAAAAAATAAAAACCGCAGAGGTGATCAAATACCACCAAAAGAGAGCTCTATCTGTGGGAAAAAAAGGACGCCAATTTTGGTTGGGAGCCACGTCGCACGACCGCGCAATTGTCAGTTAAAGCAACGCAGTGCCGAATCGCAAAAACTGGCCGGGTCCTTTACCTGCCTAAAGGTCCGGGTCTTAAGTGGTTAAAAACGACAACGTTAAAAACGTCGCGAAGAAATTAGAGCACATTCGAAATTTTTAATGGCCAGTTTTTAGATCGTGAAAAAATGCTCTGGAGCCCACACACGGTCGTTTTTAATGACATTTAAAAAAAAAACGTCATTTTTTAGAACCCGAAAAACGGTCGTGTGTACGCGGCATTAGATTTAAAGCTCCCTTTCGTTTTTTTGAACAGATGATAGTTGAGGGAGAAGTTGGCCCATGATGGATTGAGTCATATGTCAGGAAGGTGCCTGATATTTGTTATTGCATATGTGTCTCCTACTATATGAGTGGCATGCCAAGCTATGCAGCAGCTGCCCACCCATTTCTTTACATGTGCAGAAATAATGAACTTATGCTTCCTTCTCTTTACATCAATTAGCTCATGCAGCCGGTGGAACGGCAGGGATCCTTCACTGGAGGGAAGACAAAGCTGGAATCTGAGCCACATGTCAGCGAAAGAGGGGGGGGGGGGTTAGTTTGGGGCAAATAGGTGCATTATTCCTAAGCTGCTATATTCGAAGGGTATCACTAGGGCAGCCGTCACAAATTTTGGTGGCCCCTTACACATGTAGCGGCCTGCTCCTGTTGGGCTGGCCCTGTTTTAAATTTAGGGGGAAGTCTGAGAGTTAACTACTTAAGGGCCCCTTCACGCCGATATATGTCGGCAGAATGGCACGGCTGGGCACAATCACGTACCTGTACGTCCTCTTTAAGGCCTTAAAGAGGACGTACAGGTACGTGATTGTGCCCAGCCGTGCCATTCTGCCGACATATATCGGCGTGAAGGGGCCCTTAAGTGGTTAACTCTCAGACTTCCCCCTAAATTTAGGGGCGCTCGCGACCCGGTACGAAGATCCATGACCGCGCAATTGTCTTGGGAGCCACGGGGAGCCACGTCGCACGACCGCGCAATTGTCAGTTAAAGCGACACAGTGCCGAATCGCAAAAAGGGGCCAGGTCCTTTACCTGCAAAATGGTCGGGGTCTTAAGTGGTTAATTGACTCAGACATGTATGATTTTGAGCAAATTTGGCTTCTGTTCCGGCCATGGCTGTGCTGTGAGTGACCACTATTGTTCGCCTGGGGTGTTGTTGTTACTCCAGGCCAAGGGTGGCAGCAGCTAGGTCAGGGTGATTTGGGTATTTCCCCTCAGCAAGCCAATCAGTGGGAGTTGATCGTCCCGCTGTGCATGCCAGGGAAGGGGTACTTAACCACCTAACCCCCGGACCATATTGCTGGTCAAAGACCAGAGCACTTTTTGCGATTCGGCACTGCGTCGCTTTAACTGACAATTGCGCGGTCCTGCGACGTGGCTCCCAAACAGAATTGGCGTCCTTTTTTTCCCCACAAATAGAGCTTTTTTTTGGTGGCATTTGATCACCTCTGCGGTTTTTATTTTTTTGCGCTATAAACAAAAATAGAGCGACAATTTTGAAATATTTTTTACTTTTTGCTATAATAAATATCCCCCAAAAATATATATAAAAACTTTTTTCTTCCTCAGTTTAGGCCGATACGTATTCTTCTACCTATTTTTCGTAAAAATAAACCGCAATAAGCGTTTATTGATTGATTTGAGCAAAAGTTATAGCGTTTACAAAATAGTGGGGATTTTTATGGTATTTTTATTAAAAAAAATTATTTTACTAGTAATGGCGGTGATCAGCGATTTTTTTTTTTCGGTACTGCGACATTATGGCGGACACTTCGGACACTTTTGACACATTTTTGGGACCATTGGCATTTTTATAGAGATCAGTGCTATAAAAATGCATTGGATTACTATAAAAATGCCACTGGCAGTGAATGGGTTTAACACTAGGGGGCTGGGAAGGGTTAAGTATGTTCCCTGGGTGTGTTCTAACTGTACGGGGGGGTGGCCTCACTAGGGGAAATGGCAGATCGCTGTTCATACATTGTATAAACAGAAGATCAGCATTTCTCTCCCTGACAGGACCGGGAGCTGTGTGTTTACACACACAAGTCCCGGTTCTCGCTCTAAAACGAGCGATCGCGTGTGCCCGGCGGCGCGCCCCTATTGGCTGCTGGGCGAGGTGACGTATAGCTACGTGCTCTCACCCAGCAGAGCCGACCTGCCGCCGTATAACTGCGGCGGCTGGGCGGCAAGCAGTTAAAGGACAGACGTCATTGGACAGGGGTCGTCGATCCTCGGTCTGTCGTCCCACCACCTTGTGTGTGGCCCTCCTGGTTGGGGGTGCGTGTTCCTGTAATCCTGGCTCTGGATCACGTTGGTCCAGGGGTTGTGATCTGTTAGGTAGGCCCAGTAAGCAGATTGGGTCTACGTTTTCGGGGGGGTGATCCTGTGCTGTCCGTCCTGGAGGGAGGAAGTCGCTTGATGAAGGATCTATCTTGGAGAGGACGGAGCACGAGGCTGGTGTCTCAAGAGAGGCCTTGAACTTCATCGAAGGATGCACCGTATACTGAAAGGCTCCAAGGGCCAGCAAAAGGCAAGCAAAGGGCCTCATCCGGGCCCCCGGGGGCCACAGATTTTGATCCATTTTAAACTCCACGTCGGTGTGCGCCTGGCCCTTAAACTGTTTTCAGTCTGAAAGCACCACACGCGGTTTCTGCGTCGGCTCTACCGGAAACCGAACCGGAGGCTGCGGATAATTTACGGCCAATCAGCGGATGTTTTTATCCAACTCTCCGCCGGGGTTAATTTCTGCGTCTAGATATCCTAATTCCTCCTCTGGACTGATTGCACACGCGGCCGCAGTCACCCCCAGGGGGCGGGGGGGGTTCAGCCCCGACCGCATCTCCACCAATTTAGTGCCGTTTAATACTTGAAATACCTCGCCGAGCCTTTGCTGGAAGACTGCGGGAAAAAATAAATAAATAACCCGGCGCTCCTCTCATTTATCATTTCCCCCCCCTTAAATATTCATTTCATTAAGCTCAAGGAGTGAAGTCTGATTTTCTGAAACAATTTCTGCTAATGAAATTATTTCTTAAGCGCGGTTTTCAAAGCCGACACGCTGATTCTCTTTAAAATATGCAAATATAATTGACCTCTCCAGCTCTGATGTGGGAGGATTCCGCCGGTCTGACTCCCTCGGGAGACTTGTTGACTTGAAAGACAAGTCTTATCACACAGGACCTTCCGATTCCGACAAATAAAAGAGAAGAAAAGGGTGAAATCAAAATATTGTGATTAAAATGGTAGATCAAAATTTTGTGTTTTTTTTTACAGGCGTGAAAGAGACTTGATTGAAGAAACTGGAACTGCAACGATGAAACCGCAAAAGCCAATGAGAAACTTAATTTCATTGTAGGGGTTGGAAACAATCAGTTGGCCAATATCGGCCTCGCCCTTCTATACAATGACCATAGGTGTGCGCACAGGGTGTGCCAGATGTGTCTGGGCACACCCTAATCACCTTGTGCACTGCACTGGCTCATTCCTGCCCCCCCACCCCCTTCACAGCACTCTCACCTTCCTTCCTCTTCTCTCCCAAAGGCTGCTGCTGCTGGCACACACGGGGGGACGTTTTAAAAGGAGTGGGTGGAAGGGGCCGGTAAATATATAATTTACTGGCCCATTCCCGTTGTGAATGAACACAATAATGCCGCGTACACACAATCGGAAATTCCCACAAGAAAAGTCTGATGTGAGCTTTTGGTCCGAAATTCCGACCGTGTGTACAGTACCTGACCGTGACTTTGTGTTTCCAGCGCCATCAGGAATTTTGGGGCCCTTTACACAGCTTCAGGGATGGGCCCCCGGGGGGGGGTGCTGCCACCGCGAATTGAGAAGAGGGTTGGAGGTGTATCTCAAGTTGAGAGGCGGGGGGCGCGAATTGAGAATGGGGGGGGCCGCTGCAAATTGAGAGGCTGGGGGGTGCAAAATCCACAGAATTAAGGTCGGGCGCTGACGAACAAAAAATGTTTTTAAAAAAAGGGGGGATGCCACCGGGCCCCTTAGAGGTTGGAGGCTTTGGGTGCCGACAAAAAAAAAAAAAAAGAAAGAAAGGGGGATGACGTCTGGGGCCCTGGGGAACACCGGGCCCCTTAGAGGTCGGGGGGGGGGGGCTTTGGGTGCTGATAAAAAAAAAAGGAAATAAAAAAAAAAAGAAAAAAGGGAATGCCATCCGGGGCCCTGGGGACCACCGGTACCCTTAGAGGTCAGGGGGGGCTTTGGTTGCTGCTGAAAAAAAAAAGGGAGGATGCCATCCGGGGCCCTTAGAGGTGGGGGGGGCTTTGGTTGCTGACGAAAAAATAAAAGAAATAAAAAAAGGGGGGATGCCATCCGGGCCCCTTAGAGGTCGGGGGGGGGGCTTTGGGTGCTGACGAACAAAAAAAAGAGAGGATGCCATCCAGACCACCGGGCCCCTTCGAGGTCGGGGGGGGGGGCTTTGGGTGCTGACGAACAAAAAAAAGAACTTAAAAAAAAGGGGGGATGCCATCCGGGCCCCTTAGAGGTCGTGGGGGCTTTGGGTGCTGACGAACAAAAAAAAAAGAAGAAAAAAGGGAGATGCCACCTGGGGACCACCGGTCCCCTTAGAGGTGTAATGCCTGTACCCCCTGATGGCAGCCCTACCAGCGCAATCAGATCGCACTGGAAACCAGCGATGCAGGCTGTGCTTCTCGCGGCGAGTGGGAGGAGCGACCGAGCTCGGCGCTTTGGGGTTTCCGTTTACACTGGACTAAATGTTAATATTTTAACATTCTATTTTATATTTTGTTAATAAAAGGTTTGCAATGGCCTTTAGACACCAACCCGTGCCACGTGCGGTTACCTGGGCAATGGTAAGTGGTGGCCAAGGCAGCACTGGAGTCAAATCATCTTTTACACGCCAGTCATGTTTGGTCACTTCGATGTTCGGAACGATCTGCAAGTGTCTCTCCTCTGAGAGTTTTCCTTTATTTGCCAATTAAGTCGGAAAGCAAATGCAATTTCAAGTGTAAAAATGTGGCGGTCGGACTCTCTTGTTCTTAAAAGATTATTGTATATTCTCCAGCCATGCAGCCGATGACGGGGAAGACTGATTGCGGGGAAAAAACTCAAGTTTCCCAAACCAGTTAATATTAATCAGAGGAAATCTTCTTCAGCTTGAGTTCCAATCAAATTCCACCTTTTTTTTCTCTCTCTCTCTCTCTCGCTTGATGAGGACTGGCATTTGTAATAAGAAGGATTGGATTGTTCTAGAGTTGTTGTTTTTTTTTTGTGGTTTTAAATAAAAGGCAAAGTTCCTCAGATGGTAGCCAAAAGGAAAAGCTGGTAAAGATTATTGTGCCCTATGTCAGGGCTGAGAATTCCAAGTCCTGAGCTACTAGCCAGCAGGGCTGTCTTAATGAGAGGGCACACCTGGGCACTGCCCAGGGGCCCCAGCTGCATGGGGGCCCCCTGCCTTTTCCCCAAAGCAGCTGCTCATTGAGCCTGGGCTACCCCTCTACATTCCAGATACCACCCAAGCACTCTGACCCCTCTACATCCCAGATACCCCCCCGAGCACTCTGACCTCTCTACACCCTAGATATGCCCCCAGCACTCTGACCCCTCTACACCCCAGATATGCCCCCAGCACTCTGACCCCTCTACACCCCAGATATGCCCCCAGCACTCTGACCCCTCTACACCCCAGATATGCCCCCAGCACTCTGACCCCTCTACACCCTAGATATGCCCCCAGCACTCTGACCCCTCTAAACCCAAGATATGCCCCCAGCACTCTGACCCCTCTACACCCCAGATATCCCCCCAGCACTCTGACCCCTCTGCACCCCAGATATCCACCCAGCACTCTGACCCCTCTACACCCCAGATATCCCCCCAGCACTCTGACCCCTCTACACCCCAGATATCCCCCCCAGCACTCTGACCCCTCTACACCCCAGATATCCCCTGCCTCCTACCTACTCGATTTCTGTTTACCTGCACTGTCTCCATTGTAGGGGCCCCAGAGCATTACTTTGCCCAGGGGCCCATGATGCTATTAAGACGGCCCTGCTAGCCAGGCCTTAAGGGTTACTCGCCACCAGTTGCCCCACCAAACCCATACCCTGCCCCGCCCCTAAATATGCCCTCAGAAATGATCTCATAAAATTAGAGGTATATAGCTGACGCGTTTCACACTGGGGTTCAGTCATAGCAGAAGCAATGACTAAGCACTGAACCCCAGTGCGAAACGCGTCAGATATATACCCCACTGCTTGCTGTTTTTTGTAGTGCCTTCCTTCCCTTTACCATTAAAAGGCTACCTTTTTACGTTTTTTTGGTGTGCGGCTGTCCATATCTTCTTTTCAAAGTTTTTGCTTCGTGCATTTCCGGCACCCATCTGGTTCTGAGAGGACACTGATTGCTTAGTACACTCACCTGGAGCGGCAGTTCTCCCCTTCCTGTGTCAAACAAGGCAGCCTGCCTGTGTCAAACAATGCAGCCCATGCCCAACAATGCAGCCTGTGCCCAACAATGCAGCCTGTGTCCATTATTGCAGCCTGTGCCCAACAATGCAGCCTGTGTCCATTATTGCAGCCTGTGTCCAACAATGCAGCCTGTGCCCAACAATGCAGCCTGTGTCCATTATTGCAGCCTGTGCCCAACAATGCAGCCTGCGTCCATTATTGCAGCCTGTGCCCAACAATGCAGCCTGTGTCCATCAATGCAGCCTACATGTGCAGGGGAAGAGAGGAGAGGAAGAGGATTGCTGGGCGGATCATCAGAGAGCCAAGGAACATCACCGTTGCAGCTTTTTTCCCCCCAAAAAAAGACGTTTGAAAAATGATTGCGCAAATACCGTGCAAGATAAAAAGTTGCAACGAGCGCCATTTTATTCCCTAGGGTGTCTGCTAAAAAAAAAAAACTTATAATGTTTGGGGGTTCTGAATAATTTTCTAGCAAAAAAAAATGATGATTTTTACATGAAGGAGATAAGTGCCAGAATTGGCCCGGTATGGAAGTGGTTAATTGATCGCTTGGCAACCGTATACTGTATATACACGGCGGTAATATCCTGCGCAGGATCACATACCTAGTATGCCACCCCCCCCAAGCCAATGGCTGATCCCAACCCCTAATACTTGCAATGCATTATAGGATCATTCAACATGACAATGGCTTCAAAGAAATAGTACAATTCAGTAATCGATCGCACTGGATGCGAGGTTCAATCAACTGGTTATCCGTTTCAGTGAAGGGGAAAAAAAGAGCAAACAATCCTGGCAGAAAATCCATTCAAATTTAACCAAATTGATCTTTTTTTTTTAAACAATTGTTTTAAAGAAGACGATCATTTGGAATAATGAAAGTCGTGATTGGTCAGCTTTTGCCGTTACCTGTATAAATACCACATTTATTGTCTCTATGTCAATACTTGAAAGCAAGGCAGATACACTATGCTGTCAGAAGTATTGGGACGCCGGCAGGGATGGACTGGCCATTGGGACTACAGGGAGTTTCCCGGTGGGCCGATGGCTCAGTGGGCCTTCTTCAGTGACAGCGGACCGCTGCCCCCCTCCGCTCCTCTGTCTCTCCCTTCCCGCAGCGCTCACCTGGGGGGAACAGAGAAGCAGGGGGGACGACAGAGGAGCATGGGGGATGACAGAGGAGCAAGGGGGAGGGGACAGACAGCTGACTCAACAGTTATAGCATGGGAGTTTCTCACTTATGCCTAATCTTGTCCCATAATGGGGGGCACCAAACTGATTCTTTGCCCCGGGTGAAATAATGTCTAGCTTCCCCACTGGTACTGCCTATAAGAGTACCAGTACCAGCCAATCTACTCTAATAAAGTAGCACAGCTAGTGGCTAGTGAAGGGGGAGAGGGGGCTTGGGTGGCCGGGGGGGTGACGGATTTGTCCGGCCGCCATGGGAGAGACCTGTCAAAGTGGGCCAGTCTGGATGAAGTCCAGGGCCAAATTTTTGTCCCAGTCCAACCCTGGACGCCGGCCTTTACACGCACACATGAACTTTAATGGCATCCCAGTCTTAGTCCGCAGGGTTCAATATTGAGTTGGCCCCGCCCTTTGCAGCTATAACAGCTTCAACTCTTCGGGGAATATTCTTGGGATGTCTGGTGTGAATCGCTTTCTTGAGGTCATGCCACAGCATCTCAATCAGGTTGAGGTCAGGACTCTGACTGGGCCACTCCAGAAGGCGTATTTTCTTCTGTTTAAGCCATTCTGTTCTTGATTTACTTTTATGCCTTGGGTCGTTGTCCTGTTGCAACACCCATGTTGAGCTTCAGCTGGTGGACAGATGGCCTTAAGTTCTCCTGCAAAATGTCTTGATAAACTTGGGAATTAATTTTTCCTTCGATGATAGCAATCCGTCCAGGCCCTGACGCAGCAAAGCAGCCCCAAACCATGATGCCCTTTTATAACCCTTTCCAGCTTTATGCAAGTCAACAATTCTTAATCGTAGGTCTTCTGAGAGCTCTTTTGTGCGAGGCATCATTCACATCAGGCAATGCTTCTTGTGAAAAGCAAACCCAGAACTGGTGTGTGTTTTTTTATAGGGCAGGGCAGCTGTAACCAACACCTCCAATCTCATCTCGTTGATTGGAGCAATGTGTCAGCCAACAGGAGTGCAATTAGCTCTTGGAGATGTCATTAGTCTAGGGGATCCTATACTTTTTCCACCTGCACTGTGAATGTTTACATGGTGTGTGCAATAAAAACATGGTAACATTTAATTCTTTGTGTGTTATTAGTTTAAGCCGACTGTGATTGTCTATTGTTGTGACTTAGATGAAGATCAGATCACATTTTATGACCAATTTGTGAAGAAATCCATATCATTCCAAAAGGGTTCACATACTTTTTATTGCAACAGTATTTTTTGGGCATGCTGGCTCTTTATATGATAAGTTCCTAAAAATAAATAATATTGGGCCAGATCCACAAAGAACTTACGGCGGCGTATCTATTGATACGCCACTTAAGTTCTACGATGCGCCGTCGTATCTTTGTTTTGTATCCACAAAACAAGATACGCCTGAATGTGGGTTAGATCCGACTGGCGTACGTCTTAGTACACCGTCGGATCTTAGGTGCATATTTACGCTGGCCGCTAGGTGGCGCTTCCGTTGATTTCCGCGTAGAGTATGCAAATTAGCTAGATACGCCGATTCTCAAACGTACGTCCGCCCGGCGCATTTTTTTATGTCATTTACGTAAGGCTTTTTTCGGCGTAACGTTACCCCTGCCTCTATGAGGTGTACGCAATGTTAGGTATGGACGTCGGGACAGCGTCTAATTTTCCGTCGTTTACGTCGTTTGCGTAAAACGTTCGCGAATAGGGCTTTGCGTAAATTACGTTCACGTCAAAAGCATTGACTATTTGCGCCTTGATTAGGAGCATGCGCACTGGGATACGTTCACAGACGGCGCATGTGCCGTTCGTTAGAGACGTCATTTACGTGGGGTCATGTTTTATTTACATAAAACACGCCCACCTCTTCACAATTTGAATTTGGCACGCTTACACCGGCAGATTTACGCTATGCCGCCGTAACTTAGGGCGCAGGTCCTTTGTGAATCCAGACCCAGCCTCACTAAGTTACGGCGGCGTAGCGTATCTGAGATACGCTACGCCCGCACAAACTTACGGCGGGCTATCTGAATCTAGCCCAATGTATTATTATTTGGTGGTAGCAGCAGTAGTATTTTTTTTCCCCTTTCTGAACATGAAAAGGCCCGTCAGACGTACGTTTTCCCTCGATAATAAAAGCTGAAGATTTTCTCCCGGTATCTTCCTCGTTCTGACAATGTCATTTTATTATGGTGACCACTCATCTCCTAAGTCTCTCCAGACGCCGGAGAGGGACGCGGTGTTGTGGTGAATGGACGCAGAGGGAGCGCCCTTCCAGCTGAGCCTCCCAGCAGTAATCTCACTCGGCTGTGACTGTGGAACAAATACATGACATCAGTAAAATATCCTGCAGACAGATGAGGAGAAGAAGAAGAAGCTGGATATTTCTCAGTAGTTCCCAATAACTGTCCATATCCCGGGGAAACACAATTCAAGGTGAACCACACAGACTAGATCAGATCTGCTGGTTCCAGGTGCTGCATCAGAGACTTCATAAATTCACATTGCAGTGGCGGCTGGTGCTCAAATTTTTTTTTTGGGGGGGGCGCAAACAAACTGAAAAATTCTGGGAAAATAACCCATCAATTTCAGCCACTGTACCAAACGCAGCCACCGTGCTATCAAACCCAGCCACTGTGCCATCAAACGCTCCCACTCTGCCCCAAATGTTGCCACTGAGCCCCAAATATTGCCACTGTGCCCCAAATGTTGCCACTGTGCCCCATGTACTGCCACTGTTCCCCATGTGTTGCCACTTTTCCCCAAATGTTGCCACTGTGCCCCAAGTGTTGCCACTGTGCCGCAAATGTTGCCACTGTGCCCCAAATGTTGCCACTGTGCCCCAAATATTGCCACTGTGCCCCAAGTGTTGCCACTGTACCCCATATGCTGCCACTGTGCCCCAAATGTTGCCACTGTGCCCCAAATATTGCCACTGTGCCCCAAATATTGCCACTATGCCCCAAGTGTTGCCACTGTGCCCCATGTGCTGCCGCTGTGCCCAAATGTTGCCGCCGTGCCCCAAGTGCTGCCACTGTGCCCCGTTATCTGCCCGGCACTTACCTTGTCTCAGGTGGGCAGCAGGTGACGGCTTCAGGCGGCAGGCGGCAAGGGGTGTCCGATGTCCTCCATCTTACCCAACCTCGATGCCTTCTCCCGCCCGGTCCTTCTCTTGTACGCTGCTGTAAATGGACGCCTGAAAGGCATATCGCACTGTGAACTGACAGTTCGGACATAAATCGGATTGCATAATTGTAAACACCCATGCGATCCGATTCTGGTCCGAACAGAAAAAAGGTTCCTGTGCGTGTTTGAACCAAATGCGGTGCGATAACAGCCATACTGTCTGTATGGCTAAAATCGCATTACACAGACATCGCATGTGATGTGAACAGCAGTGCGCTGCGAATAACATGCAATGAGTGAACCGGCCCTGTTTCCACCTTTTGCGGGCAGTAAATGGCTTTCATTTTGTATTTTATTGAGGGATGGTGTCCACGGAGAAACATATTTGTTTTTAAGTAAGGGCATTTCCACCTTCATTCGAATATAATCTTATTGGCGCTTAGTATGGAAAGGACCAGAACTAGACATGTGCACTGCCTAAGAATGTGTTTGTTTCCATTTTCATTTGTGTTTTTTTGGGGGGGGTTGTTATGAATGTCATAAATGCATAAATTAGAAACAAATTAAATTTGTAAATTCATAAATTTGTCACTTCATAAATTCAGAAATCCGTAAATCCGTAAATTCGTAAATTTGTAAATTCGTAAATTTGTAAATTCGTAAATTTGTAAATTCGTAAATTTGTAAATTTGGAAATTCGGAAATTTGGAAATTCGGAAATTTGGAAATTTGGAAATTTGGAAATTAGTAAATTCATAAAGTTACAGATTATCCGAAATAACAAATACTGCATCTAAACACACGCAGATGTCAGTTCTCGCTCTGTCACGAGCGATCGCAGGTGCCTGGTGGTCATTGCGCCTGCCTGACACTCGCATCGGCTCCGGCGGCGTTCCACGTGCCTCTGGTGCCGCGCGCCTGCCCCTAGTGGCCAAAAGGCAAAGTAAGGTATTGTCGGTTCGGCCAGCTGTGCCCAGCGGAAGGCTGGTCGGCAAGGAGTTAATAGTTTGTAATAGTTAATTTATTAGTTAGTTATTATTTCAGATTTTTGAATTTTCGAGTTTTCGAATTTCCGAATTTTCGAATTTACGAATCATTGAATTCACAAACTTATGAAATTTACAAATTTATGAATTTACAAATTTTCTAATTTATGCATTTTCAAATTTACGAATTTTTAAATTTATGAACTTATGAACTTATGAATTTAAAAATTTATGAATTTACAAATTTATGAATTTATGAATTTTCTAATTGACAAATTGACGAATTTTGGAACTTACAAACTTATGAACTTACGAACTTATGAATTTATAGACGTACGAATTTACAATTTTATGAATTTACAATTTTATGAATTTACGAATTTATGAATTTATGAATTTTCTAATTGACAAATTGACGGATTTTGGAATTTACAAACTTACGAATTTAAAAATATACGAATTTACGAATTTATGAACTTATAAGTTTGCAAATTCGTAAATTTGAAAATGCATAAATTAGAAAATTCATAACTTCCGAATTCAATTATTTGCGAATTTTCAAAAAAAATTTTAAATCAGTTTTTGCTTATCCGGATATTTCTGAATGAACTAATTAGTCGAAAATGTGTTTAAAAAATTATTTGAACCTAAACAAATTGCACATGTCTACTCAGAAGAACCAGCTTGCATGCATGGACACACATTGACAGTAGCTTGTATATTGCTCCATGGCAAACTCCAACCAAATGGCACAAATCTCACTTTGGACAAAGCGATCCACCTATAACTATCCCGAGTCGATTTAACTTAGAAATCCTCGTAGTCAAATGGATTTAACGAGAATATCACAGCCAATGTATTTAAAGGCCTGCTGGTTTTTCTGAACCTTTTCTGAATATTTCATTCCACATTTTGCTTTCTTTCATGACCAAAATATTACAAATATGCATCTGCGGCTATTCACTGGCAGACAATTCTCCCACCAGACGGAATGGAGTTCTTTTTTTTTTAAGTTTGTTTTTTTCTCTGCAAAATGTAATTGTTTCTTCTTCAGAAGAGATTTTCTTTTCTCCAAATGTCTGCCATTCAGGAAAGTCAACAGCCTAGGCTATGTTTTGCACTCTACTAGGATGAAACATGGGATTCCAAAATCAAACAGAGGTGCGGCGACAGTTGGCAAATAAATTATTCACAATGATACCACTTGTCTGAAACATTCTTTCTTAGAAAAATGAATCATTTAATAATCCTAGTGAGATTTTCAATGACAGTTGCAATGCTCCAGAGGCTAGTATAGTAGAGGTACGACTTTAAGATACCGTGTTTCCCCCGAAAATAAGACCTACCCCGACAATAAGACCTAGCATTATTTTCCAGGAGGGCTGCAATATAAGCCCTTCCCCCAAAAATAAGCCCTAGTTTAAAATGCTTGTAAAATCCTATAATCCTCTCTATTACAGTAATATATAATGTACAATGTGTGTGTGTTTCTGTGATATAATTGCGGGGAAGAGAGCTCCGGTGGGTCACAAAAGTGCAGAGCTGCACAATAATGAAGGTATTTGGCACAATTATATTACAAAAACACACACATTGTACATTAAATAATACTATAATAGAGTGGGTTATAAGATTTTTCAAGCATTTTGAACTAGGGCTTATTTTCGGGGTAGGGCTTATATTGCAGCCCTCCTGGATTATAGGATTTTACAAGCATTTTAACTTAGGTCACACTGGGGTTTCATGTCAGACAGGGGGGGAGAGGGGGAGAGAATACAGCACATTACATGGTAAGACCTTGTCACGGAAGCATGAATCAGACGTACAACAACGGATAAATGAAATAGGAAGGCTTTATTAAAAACAAGACAGCAAGCTTAAAGTCCAAACGGATGATCAAACAGTCAGCAGAGTCTTCCACCGGAGCCAGGGTCGATAGCCAGGAATGGAAGTCAGCCAAGCCGGAGTCCGTGGTCAGAGAGAGGTGGTGAAACAAAGCCGGGGATCAGGAGCCAGGAGGATAGTCCGAACGAAGCCGGGGATCAGGAGCCAGAAGGATAGTCGTGGAAGCCGGGTTGGTAACCAAGATCACGCAGCACAATCACAGGAGGGTGTAGACGAGGAGGACCAAGCAAGGGAATGCAGCAGCAGCCCTCATATATATATGCTGAGCATTCAGCTCCTCCCAGTGGGAAGGAGGAGCCGCAGGGTGTGGTAAGTTATAAGAACCCCAAGAAGCAAGATGGCTGCCAGCACATGTCAGTGATAAGAAGCCTGCAAGGAGGTAAGACCATGACAGACCTACCCCGAAAATAAACCCTACTGTGTCTTTTGTTGCCAAAATTAATATAAGACCAGGGCTTAATTTCGGAGAAACACGGTAGTAGAATAGCTGGAGCAATGCTTTGGTCACCTAAGACTGGTAAGCCTAGGTGTCAGGTTCCTATGGTGGTGACACCTTGTAGAAGACCAACTCGAGGTTCCCCAGTACGTAGAGTCTAAACCCCAGCCTGTTTCTTTACTATGGCTCCTGATGTTGGGGGAGGGACCTGTAGCAGACTGGGACCAGGTTGTGTCCCCCAGGTATGTCCAGCTGAAGATGTAGAGACCACTTGAATGTGCAGAGTACAGATAGCAGAAAACCGAAGAGGATCCGGGAAATGAGCACACAGCAGGTGGGAAAAAGCAGTAGATGAAGCCGGGTTGGTACATGTGAAATCAGACACAGAATACAAGTAATACCAGGAGCATGGAGGAACTAAGAAGTTGCTCTGGCATATTGGTCCCGGAGGCTGCTCACCAACAACCCTGGATTCTTGCTGGGGACACTATGAAGAAGGGAGAAACGAGGTAACCTTAATAACCCAACATTATATTGATAGAGGGGATATAGTAAAACAAACCCCAATTACCACCAGGTGGCAACAATATCAATATAGGGGGACAGGAAGGGACGGCCCAGAAGTCCAGACATCCGCTGTAATGGTCCAAATCTTCCCCTTGTGTCAAGGTGATCTGATCCTCATACCTTTCACATAATGGAGTCCACAGGTTGTGTTACAGGATGGCAGCGGCACTCTGTCCATTGGAGTCCTCGACCTTAAACGGAGACTGACTCACAACGCGTGAAGTCACTACGTCACACGTAATGCCCGCGCATGCACGTATCGTCCAAAGAGAATCCACAATATATATATAAACACATATATATACCGGCATATACATTTTTTAATTTATGCACTTATTTATTTATTTTTGGGGGGGGGTTATATATAATGGTTGCATACACTTATTGTCCAAAGAGTATCCACAGTGCATGCGTCGAGCTGATGGGACAGTCCTCTAGGCTGCTCAAAATAAGGAACTAGTATGGATTTTAATGTGGACCTCACATTATATATATATATATATATATATATTAAAACTTCTTGGACCCCTCTGATACTTCATCGCTGGGTAGAACAATTGGTTTGGTGGTCAACAGGGCCATCATCTCTATCAGTTGTGACACTTGAGTCTTAAGAAGCTCGACCTGAGGGTCTGCACTGACCATCCTGACCCCTACAATAGATTCTGGCTTTCCTTTTTGTTTTCCGGCATGGCCTCCTCTTTCCCCACAATCCGGATCAGGTCTGTATACTTCAAGATGCCACTATCTTGCCGGGTTCTCAACAGAGGGGTGATGGGGTCCAAGGGCTGGGCACCCCTCAAGACTTGCTGTGCTCAGATTTCATCCACCTTCCGATGGTCTAGACCCTTCTTCAGCAAGATTTGGTGTAAAATTTTATCCAAACGTCTCATGTACTCTTTGGACGATACGTGCATATATATTTATATATACCGAAATATACTTTTTTTATGTATTATTTATTTATTTCTGGAGGGGGGGGTTATATATAATGGCCCAGATTCAGGTAGATCCGCGCAATATTTGCGTGGGCAAAGGGCAACGATTTTTGCTCTGCGCCCACGCAAATATTTCGATTTGCCCGCGATTCATGGAGCAGTAGCTCCGTAAATTGCGCGGGCACTATGCTAATTAGCCCGGCGTAAGGGCGCCTAATGTAAATGATCCCGCCGGGGGTGGGAATCATTTAAATTAGGCGCGCTCCCGCGCCGAGCGAACAGCGCCTGCTCCGTCGGGAAACTTTCCCGATGTGCATTGCGGCAAATGACGTCGCAAGGACGTCATTTGCTTCTAAGTGAACGTGAATGGCGTCCAGCGCCATTCACGAATCACTTACGTAAACGACGTGAAATTTAAATTTCACGAGCGGGAAGGGCGGCTATACTTTAGCATTGGCTGCCCCTACTATTAGCAGGAGCAGCCTTGCGCTAAAGTCGCCGGACGGAAACTCCGTACCTTGCGTGCGCAGGGCCCGCGCAACTTTTGTGAATCGGTGGTAGTATGCAATTTGCATACTATACGCCGATCACAATGGCCGCGCCCCCTAGCGGCCAACGCAAGAATGCAGCCTGAGATATGAAGGCATAAGGAGGCTTATGTCTGTCATATCCTAGGCTGCAGTCCGCGTAGCGATGTTCCTGAATCAGGGGCATTCGCTACGCGGGAGCAAAACAGCTATTGCGCCGCGCAACCTATGGTTGCGCGGGCGCAATAGCTTCTTGAATCTGGGCCCATGTATTTTATTTTATTTGTTTTTATTTATTTATTTTGTATTTTTTTGTGGAAGTCCCCCTTAAAATTTACATCACAGGTAGCGCCTGCACATGCACGTATCGTCCAAAGAGAATCCACAGCGCATGCATTGAGCTGACGGGACAGTCCTCTAGGCCAGGGGTCATCAACCTCCGGGCCGCGGACCAGTACCGGTCCGTGGCCTGTTGTCGAGCGGGCCGCCAACGGAGCAGGAGGTGAGCCCTGTCACGAACCGCAGTATAGTTAGCAGCCTGTATGTATTCTGACATTTCTCCCAAGCGGCCGACAATGTCAGCCTATTAGCAAGGCAGGGGGCGGGACAGCTGCAGATCGTGACAGAGAGCGAGAGCTGCCAAACTTATATTAACAAGCAGGCGATTGCCCACTTGTTATTTATGAAGAGTCTCTCGCTCTCTGTCACGATCTGCAGCTGCAGGGAGGACTGTGATTAGAGGGGGAAAGGGGGTGCATGACTGCAGGGATGACTATGATTGGGGTAGGGGGTGCATTAATGCAGGGCGGACTGTGATGGGGGTGGGGGTCATGACTGCAGGGAGGACTGTGATGGGGTGAGGGTCATAACCGCAGGGAGGACTGTGATGGGGGGCCATGGCTGAAGGGAGTACTGTGATTGGAAGGGAGAGGGGGTGCATACCTGCAGGGGGGACTGTGATTGGAGGGGGAAAGGGGGTGCATGACTGCAGGGAGGACTATGATTGGGGTAGGGGGGGTGCATTAATGCAGGGCGGACTGTGATGGGGGTGGGGTCATGACTACAGGGAGGACTGTGATGGGGTGAGGGTCATAACCGCAGGGAGGACTGTGATGGGGGGGCCATGGCTGAAGGGAGGACTGTGATGGGGGGCCATGGCTGAATGGAGGACTGTGATGGAGGGCCATGGCTGAAGGGAGGACTGTGATAGGGTGCCATGGCTGAAGGGAGGACTGTGATGGGGGGCCATGACTGCAAAAGGGGACTGTGATATAAAAGGGAGTGTAATCCTTACAGTGTAGGCCCCTTTATATTACAGTGCTCCTTTACAGTGCAGGGTGGGTTGTAACACTCCACAAACCACCCGCCTTCCTTATATGACGCCCACCAACCCCCCCCCCCCAACGGGCCCTGAAAAAAGTGGCTACACCAAAAGCGGTCCCCGGTGCCACAAAGTTTGGAGACCACTGCTCTAGGCTGCTCAAAATAAGGAACTTTCATGTGGACCTCATATCTCATATCTATACAGTCATGGCCAAAATTCTTGGCACCCCAGAAATCTTTCCAGAAAATCAAGTATTTCTAACATTAAAGTATTGCATTGACACGTGTTTTGCTCTACACAGGTATATTCCCTTTGTGTGTATTGGAACAAAACAAAAAAGGGGAGGAAAAAAAAGAAAATTGGACACAAAACTCCAAAAATCGGCTTGGCCAAATACAAAACGCAGACAATAAAGAGTACCAATTTGAATGCCTATTTCCTGTTGCTCTTCATTTTTCTGTAACTCTGTAACTGAAGCTATAAAGCCGATGGCTGCTTGCTCCACCTCTCTATATATCGGTTTATTTTACGTATTTTTATTACCGTATTTATCGTCGTATAACGCACACTTTTTTCCCCTTAAAATCAGGGGAAAATCATGGGTGCTCGTCATACGCTGATCCCCGCTGTCTCTGAGCGCCGCCGACAAAGACCGAGCCGAGTGTACTGCGCATTTGGCTAGGCTCTGCCACGCTCAGTTCCGCCTGCAGCCACACAAGAGGAGCCGAGAGGAGCCGAACACACCGGAACCGAGGCGCCAAACTCAAACACAAAACGCTGAAACCCCCGGCAGACGGATGCGACGGACACCAACAAGGCTGGACGGACCGGCAGATGGACGCAATGGACACTGACAAGGCTGGACGGACGCCGTGCAAGGCCGCACAAGGCCACCGATGGATGCCGGGCAAGACAGCAGACGGACACTGACAAGGCTGGACGGACCCCGCGCAAGGCCTCGGCCGGACGCCGGACAAGGCCGCCGATGGACGCCGGGCAAGACAGCAGACGGACACCGACAAGGCTGAACGGACCCCGCGCAAGGCCGCAGACGGACGCCGGACAAGGCCGCCGATGGACGCCGACAGCAAACAGACACCGACAAGGCTGAGCATCCAAAATGTAAGTTTTTTTCCTAAACTTCCCTTCTAAGTTTGGGGTGCGCGTTATACGCCGGTGCGCGGTATACCCCAATCAATACGGTATTTTCTTTTTTTGGGTTGAAAATCAGCCTCGCCATGCTGAGATGTCACATAAATATAGATATTAAATTGGATTGAAGTTTACTGCTTCCATTTAACAGAAGTCACGTTCATCTCCCAACCGACAGATTTATTTGACGGCGTGATGTCTCGGCGACATAAACAGACGTGAAAACCTCTTTTTTGTATTCACGGCACAGTTGAAAGCTAGAATAAAACACTCCTTACATATATTCATGGGGAAGGAATTAAATATGATGTGTCCTTCCAAAGGCTGGGGGGGGGAATAAATAAAAAAAATGCAGCGACAATCCTGTAAAATCCAATTTGTGCTTTACCGTTATGTTGTTTTACGAGATTCTGTTTGGTTTTCTTGGTGGCTTGATAAATATTGTATGCTTTCACTATCGTTTTATCTGAAATGGATGAATAATCAAATAGGCTTTGGTTAGACGTTGGAAACCAACAAGATTTGATACAGCGGATGATAAACAGTCATATATTATTTTGATGCGTCATAAGATAACCATTTCTGATTTCCAGTAAAGCTCCCCCCCCATTTTTATGCCGATGGATTTAAAAATAGTTAAGACGCTTTCCACAAAACCGATACATTTAAATGAGATACAGCGCCTTGAAAAAGTATTCATTTTTCAAGTCTTGCAACAGATTCTCTATGGGATTTAGGTCTGGACTGTGACTGGGCCATTCTAACACATGAATAGGCTTTGATCTAAACCATTCCATTGTAGCTCTGGCTGTACTTTAGGGTCGGTGTCCTGCTGGAAGGTGAACCTTCCCCCCCCCCCGGTCTCAAGTCTTTTGCAGACTCTAATGCCGCATACACACAGTCATTTTTCAGCATGAAAAAAAAACGTCACTGCACATCACCCTGAACACACCATCCCCACTGTGAAACATGGTGGTCGCACATTCATCACGCTGTGACAGAAAAGTGCGAATCGTCTTTCACTAACACGGAATCAGCTAAAGCAGCCCCAAGGGTGGCGTCATCCGCATGGAACTTCCCCTTTAGAGTGCCGTCGTACGTGTTGTACGTCACCGTGCTTTTCTAGAGCATTTTTTAAAAACAATCAGGCGGACTGAAACCCCGGACACATAATTCAAAACCCGAACTGTTCGGGTGAATCCTGGACAGGTGACCACCATGTGCCCGCAGACGTTTTTCTTGAGTTTGGAGATTTTGTAAACATTACCAAATGTGCCCTGTAATCAGGTATGAGCCGGTCCTTATTCTCTCCACCATCTGTCAGGCCATGTAAACACACAGCATAGAAAATAAAATAACAAGACCCTCATTGAACCGTCTTTGTCCTTCCCCCGAGGATCCGCTGATCCAGGTGGTTCACCCTTATTACCATATCAAAGGACGATTTGGTTTCCTAGTAGCAGGCGGGAGGATTTTCTAGAGAAATGTAATAATCGCTTCATTGTCTCGAGGATTAGACGTTTAGGAAATGTATTCTCAAGGCGTAATCAGCCAGAGATTGCAGCTCAGCACAATGATTAATAAACACTGGACAGGATTTTTTTTTAACAGTTTGCATCGACCTAGTGCAAAAAAAAAGGTACGCTATGCTTTGGAAAAAAATGGTTAGAAAGGTAAAAATAGATAGATAGATAGATAGATAGATAGATAGATAGATAGATAGATAGATAGATAGATAGATAGATAGATAGATAGATAGATAGATAGATATAGATAGATAGATAGAATTCAAAAGAACGAAAATTCAAAAATTCGAAAATCTGAAAGAAAGAAAATCCAAAAATTCAAAAGAACGAAAATCCAAAAATTCGAAAGAACGAAGGTACAAAAATTCGAAAGAACTAAAATCCCCAAAAAACGATAATCAGAAAGTAAGAAAATCAGAAAATTCGAAAAATCAGAAAATTTGAAAGGACGAAAATCCAAAAATTCGAAAGAACTAAAATCCCAAAAATAAGAATGAAAATCAGAAAATAAAAACTAAAATCAGAAAATACGAAAAGAACAGAAATTGGAAAATAAGGTTGAAAATCCGAAAACAAGAACGAAAATCCAAAAATAAGAACAAAAATGCGAAAATCTGAAAGAACAAAAAAAAGGTCTGATCGGTTCAAGCAACTATCGCCAGCGTTTGCATTACATGGCGCAGGAATGTCTAGGGGCTTTATCAGACCTGGAGAGCTTTCCAACAGAGCATCCACTGGGTCACTGGGTCTTGAGGATGGAGGATGGCCTATTCCTGCATCCAGAGTTCTTTCTGAACGCACATTCAGTGCTGCTGGAGGGTTTGTAACGGATCACAGAGTGCGCCTGTCCACAGACTCTGTTGATAGGCTGACATTCATAAAAATGAATCAGTCTTGGATCAGCAGCTACCAAGCACCTGATGCTGATGTAACCGATTGAATTTTCTATGGATGTTGTATCCCTTGAAGACTGGCTATGCTAAGTGACTATCCTATTCCTCCTAAATCTTGATGATGCTTGCTTCTAAGAATATTTTTGGTTTAGGGCATCACCACCACTGCCTAAGGCCCAATTTTTCTGCCTCTGTTTAACAGGGGCATGTAATTAAAATTTTTGATCTAATATTTCACAGCAGGGCCTGTTCCTGCGTGCAACAAGAATATCTTTGAGGGGTTACAGTGTTGTGGCACCACCACCAAAGGACCAATTTTTCTGCCCCTGTTTAACAGTAGGGGGTAGTTCAAACAAATAATATACCACCAGCCGCCACTGATAGTAGAAGTGAATGCATTATAATGGATAGGCAGAGGGCAGGCGAGCCTGGAGGGAGCCCACCCCTCCTCAAAGGTGCAGGAGCACACTGGACACCCAGCATAAAGCACGATGGCAGCAAATGCTGGGTGTTCAGTGCCCCGCTGTGCCTTTAAGGAGGTGTGGGCTCCCTCAAGGCTCATCTGCCCTCTGCCTATCCATTACAATACATGTGCTTCTACTATGGAGGCTCTCAAAGTTGGGACTGCAGATAAAATTGGGGTGCCTTGGAGCCTTCCTCCTAGGTGTCCAATAAGGCCAACTATTCATTTGCTGTGGCAACACAACTGGGTGTGCTCATGACGCATGCTCTGCGCCCCAAGCCCACCCTATTTTGAAGTCTATTAGAGCCTTTGGCTCTAATCGGGTGCTTCAAAAAAAAAAACACCGCCCACCCCCACCATAGGAGTTCATGTGCCCGGTGTTCTGAAAGGACATGGATAGGGAGGACGGCGGTGGTGGACAGGTGCGCCCACAATGGATGGGCTGCCCCTGCAGAAAATACTGGGGGTGCTGTGAAGGGGCTCTGCAGCTTACACATGTATGCAAACTATGCCCATGTTTTTAATGCATACTGTTAGACAGGATAATTCTGTTGGTTGCAGGCTGGGAATTTTCATTGGTTTTGTTTGACAGGGAGGTATAGAGTACAGTGGAACCTCGGTTTAAGAGCAACTTGGTTTAAGAGCGTTTTGATTTGTGAGCAACTTTTTTTTAACTCTTGACTCACAAGTGTTGAATCGCAAGACGAGCAGAATTCAAGCGTAATAGGCCTGCAGTGCCTCATTTGACCTGAGGTAAGGGGGTGCAGAAGCCGAGCTGAGCCAAAAATAGGCCTGCGGTACCTCATTTGGCCTGAGGTACGGGGAGCATGAGCCGAGAAAAGCCGAACATTGGCCTGCAGTACCTCATTTGGCCTGAGGTACAGGGGGCGCAGGAAACGAGCCGAAGTGTCCTCATGCCTTTTCGGACGTTTTTGGCGCTCTCTGGCGCCCCCTGCCTCTGGCCGCATTCGGTATTGCATCCCATTGAAGTCAATGCGTAAACAAATTATTTTCGTTTCCATTGACTTCAATGCAAAAGCTCGCTTTGATATCTTTTACGAGGATACTCCTGGAACGGATCATGCTCGTAATCTGAGGTTCAACTGTACTTGATTCAAATAGAGGCTGAGATGTTTATTCCTGTTTTGGAGGACACCACTGACGTATCTTACTGACAGGGTTACGGAGCTAATGGAAGGTCTGATGGTGAGAGTGTCGGCCCTTTGTTTGGAAATAAAGCACATGTGTTCTCTGTAATTCAAGATCATTCCTCTCCGGTAGGAGGCCTCAACGTTTGAGAAGCACCTTTAGCACTGGAGCACTTTCATTATTATTTGAGCTTTGAGCCCTTGAAAGGCACTGGGATTTTCAGTAAATATACATTTAATATGAAGTTTTTATTTTAAATTTTATTTTTTTTATCTAAAATTAGACATGTGCACTGCCGAAAAAAATGTGTTTGTTTTCATTTTCATTTCATTTTCACACCACAGGATCTATCCGCGGATAAATACCAGCGGATAGATCCTCTCGTGTGTACGGGGCCTGAGAATTGGCATGGAAGGGAAGTGGTTAACATCACATAGGAAATAAATAAATCATTTGAATCTATAGAATCTAGGGCAAACTGTTGCATTTTATAAAATGAAAGGTACCTGCCTTACATCACTACATGTCCTGGATTTATTCTTTGTCTCACTAGGAAAGTATTATGTCACCAGAGTACTGATAAAAAAGAAAAAAAAGACTACACAGAACAGCTTTTGTGCTTGACCTAAAATTGGGATTTTTTCCGCTTCCAATTGATTATCTTAATTAGGTATAAAAGAGGAGAGAGGCAGAGAAGAGACAAGATCCTCAGAAAACGATTATTCGATACACTTACCCTCGGTTGGTCAATGGAAACCAGGTTCATTAGGGTGGCACTTCTGCCTCAATACAAATCTGAGATCAAAAAAGCACTCTATCTATTGACATTTTAGAGAAAAATAATGCATCTTTTTTATATCTGAGGACATGAAAGCCTCCCGGTAGCATGAAGGAAAAACACAGAACCATAAACCGTGTTTCTGTAAAACAGGAGCAAGCAAAGAGTTGTTGGTGCAATTTTTAGCAATTGTTTTCATCCATTGTGATGAAGGAGCCAATGAAAGGGGAGCAGGGGGGGGCGGGGTCAAGACACACAGAGCAGGGTTCGGGAGCGAGCACGGCAGGGACGGTGATTTGTCGGTATGGTTACTCTATCGAGATGGTACCTGTAAGGACTGCGCAGGCGCAATCCTTGCCGACAGAAATCTCCGAACCTCGGCCGGCATCCAGGCTCATTCCTTAACATCCCTGTGGATTGGAGGATGTTAAAAAAAAGAGCCAGGAGGCCGAGCGAGCGTAGCGACTGGCCACTTACCTCAAATTCCACGTCGCCCTGGAGGTTTGGTGATTTCCGTCAGCAAGGATTGAGCCTGCGCAGTCCTTACAGGAACCATCTTGATAGCCGGAACCATATCATCAGATCAATGGCTCATCCATTAGGGGCGCCCAGGTGCCGTCCCCTGTCTCCAGGCCACACCCTATATGCAATGGAAGGGAGGAGATGCACAGCGGAAGCGAGAAAAAGAAGAGTCGCTGACCGATGCCTGGATGCCCAATCCCGCCGGTACCTGGATGCCTGATCCCTCCCACCGCTCCTCGGATGCAAGATCCCCACCGCTGCTCCTCAGATGCCCGCCGATGCCCGCCGCCTAGATGGGGTAAGTGCCGGTGGACTGACCGACAGGCAGCGGGGGGTTTGAGTTGCCGCGGGGGGGGGGTGACAAGGGTCAAGACGCCTATCCATTAGAGGCGCGCTGGTGCTGCCCCCTCTCTCTAGACCACCCCCTATATGTAATGGATAGATTCATGCATAGCATGAATCTATCCATAGCCGCTGAAGCAGCCCCCTATTCATGCATCCCGCCCCTTTTCAGGGCACCGGGTGCATAAATTACAGCGGCCAGTTTTTTTTAAGCACCTGATTAGAGCCAGAGGCTCTATTAGGCTTCAAAATAGGGTGGGCTCAGGTCATAGAGGATGAACCTGGAGCCCACCTAGGTGTATGGCAACAGCGAATGAATATTCGCTGTTGCAATACTGATTCTTCTCCCGGCCAATCGGGAAGCGGGTCTGAAACCCATCACCCAATTGGCTGAAAGGACAGGCGATCCTATTGGATGCTTAGGAGGAGGGGAGGAGACGCACAGCGGAAGCAAGGAAGAGAAGAGTCGCTGGGCTATGCCTGGATGCCCGGTCCCCGCCGATGCCTGGATGCCCGGTCGACACTGATGCCTGGATGCCCGGTCCCCGCCGATGCCTAGAAGCCAGATCCCCACCGCTCCTCGGATGCCTGATCCCCACTGCCGCCACTCCTCAGATTCCCGATTCGCGCGGCTGCTCCTCGGATGCCTGCCGATGCCCTCCGCCTAGATGGGGAAAGTGCCGTGGGCCAACCAGCAGACAGCAGGGGGTGGGGGGGGTTTGAGTTGTCGTGGGGGGCGTGCGGGGTTCAGTTTTTTGCCCAGGAGGAGGGGAGGAGACGCACAGCGGAAGCGAGGAGGAGAAGAGTCTTTGGCCGATGCCTGGATGCCCACTCCCTGCCGATGCCTAGAAGCCCGATCCCCACCGCTCCTCGGATGCCTGATCCCCGCTGCCGTCACTCCTTTAGATTCCCGATTTGCGCCGCTGCTCCTTGGATGCCTGCCGATGCCCTCCGCCTAGATGGGGAAAGTGCCGTGGACCAACCAGCAGACAGCAGGGGGTGGAGGGGTTTGAGTTGTCATGGGGGGGTGTGGGGTTCAGTTTTTTGCCCAGGAGGAGGGGAGGAGACGCACAGCGGAAGTGAGGAAGAGAAGAGTCGCTGGGCTATGCCTGGATGCCCGGTCCCCGCCGATGCCTGGATGCCCGGTCCCCACTGATGCCTGAATGCCCGGTCCCCGGCAAAAACCTAGAAGCCCGATCCCCACCGCTCCTCGGATGCCTGATCCCTGCTGCCGCCACTCCTCAGATGCCCGATCCCCGCCGCTGCTCCTCGGATGCTTGACGATGCCCTCCGCCTAGATGGGGAAAGTGCCGTGGACCAACCAGCAGACAGCAGGGGGTGGGGGGGTTTGAGTTGTCATGGGGGTGTGGGGTTCAGTTTTTTACCCAGGAGGAGGGGAGGAGACGCATAGCGGAAGTGAGGAAGAGAAGAGTCGCTGGGCTATGCCTGGATGCCCGGTCCCGCCGATGCCTGGATGCCCGGTCCCCACTGATGCCCGGTCCCCGGCGATGCCTAGAAGCCCGATCCCCACCACTCCTCAGATGCCTGATCCCCGCTGCCGCCACTCCTCAGATTCCCGATTCGCGCCGCTGCTCCTCGGATGCCTGCCGATGCCCTCCGCCTAGATGGGGAAAGTGCCGTGGACCAACCAGCAGACAGCAGGGGGTTTGAGTTGTCGTGGGGGGGTGTGGGGTTCAGTTTTTTGCCCAGGAGGAGGGGAGGAGATGCACAGCGGAAGCGAGGATGAGAAGAGTCTTTGGCTGATGCCTGGATGCCTAAGCCCTGACGATTTGCCTGGATGCCCCTTCCCCACTGATGCCTGGATGCCCAGTCCCTGCCGATGCCTGGATGCCCCTTCCCCACTGATGCCTGGATGCCCAGTCCCTGCCGATGCCTGGATGCCCCTTCCCCACTGATGCCTGGATGCTCAGTCCCTGCCGATGCCTGGATGCCCCTTCCCCACTGATGCCTGGATGCCCAGTCCCTGCCGATGCCTGGATGCCCCTTCCCCACTGATGCCTGGATGCCCGGTTTTGCGGTCGGATTTTTGACCGATGGTGTGTGGGCAAGACTGATGAAAGTCAGCTTCATCGGATATCCGACGAATAAATCCATCGGATTAGATTCCATCAGATATCCGATCGTGTGTACAGGGCTTTATTAACAAAATTTGATCCAAGGAGAAGAACTTTACCAATGGTGAAATCTAAGCTAAGTGAACAATTTCTACACTTTTACGAGATCAACCCCGGGATGCGAGGTCAGGTAGTTGACAAGGCAACCACTTTTTCTTTTTAGTGTTTAATAAATTAGATCCTGTTTTTTTATTTCTTTTTTGCCGGTCTCTGCAGAGTGGAAGAGACCCGTTGAGATCATCAAGAGCCTTTTCGACATTTGCTTCTATTAAAAAATTGCCCCCGTATACATTGATCTAATGTTTTTTTATGAGGAGAACTTCAGAAAAATGCTAAGTAATCCTTAGAACTTTCCCAACTTCTGTTTGCCGTTTTCTTTCCGTAAACTCGACTGACTTTTTTTTTTTTTTTACAGAACAGCAAAAACATTTCTATCTTTCATGTTCCATTTCTAAATGAAGCATCGACCACATAACCCCACCTCACCCTCCGCATTAATCAGCTCCTGGTAATATATTCATCCCCAGACATCGGCACGGATCGGCCTTGCGTTCAGACTGAGTGCATTTCGCCATGCTGCATTTACAGAGAGAATGAATAATTCTCTTTAGCTGAAACGGAGAAGTTAATAGACATATGAGTACTCAACTTGTACATGTAAACTATAAACTTTTTTTTTTATTACGGTATATGGTGTAGTGAAAAAAAAAAAATGTAGTAAAAAATTTAGGCCTTTTGAGAATTCACCAACCGCTGGCATCAGGGGGGATCCTAGGCAGGGTGCACAGGGTGCTTTGCACCCAGGCGCCTGCAGAGGTGGGGGTGCCAAAGTGGCAGAGTTCTCCCCTCCCTCCTTCTCTCCTTGTTTGTGTCCGTCCAGAACTAGTGTTCTGAGAATAGGTGTGTGTGTGTCCAGAACTGATGTGTCTCTGACCATCTCCTGTACTATGTCTGCAGTCTCTGACCATCTCCTGTATTATGTCTGCAGTCTCTGACCGTCTCCTGTACTAGATTAGTGCTTATTCATGGCCATGAATAAGCACTAATCCAGTGCGAAACCCGTCGGCTGTTCCCTTGTTTCCATTGCTGTATCCCTGTGATGTATTTGCTGTTCATTTAATAAAGACAACCTCAATGGTCATTGGAGTGCGGCTATCCATTTTCTCTTCAATTCCTATGCATGTTTAGTGCACTGCCAGCACCCACGGTATCCTGAGTCAGCCTGTGATTGTATAGTCGACCCACCTGGAGCGGTGATTCCTTTCTCTCGTCTCCTGTATTATGTCTGCAGTCTCTGACCGTCTCCTGTACTATGTCTGCAGTCTCTGACCGTCTCCTGTACTACGTCTGCAGTCTCTGACTGTCTCCTGTACCACGTCTGCAGTCTCTGACCGTCTCCTGTACTATGTCTGTGGTCTCTGACCATCTCCTGTACCATGTCTGCAGTCTCTGACTGTCTCCTGTACCGCGTCTGCAGTCTCTGACCGTCTCCTTTACCAAGTCGCAACTTTCTTTTGAGAATACGGCACTTGCCTGTAAAAGTTGCGGAGGCGTAACGTAAATAGGATACGTTACGCCCCGCACAAAGATACGCCATTGTATGTGAATCTACCCCACTGTTTACGTAAGGCGTACGACCGGCGTAACTTTACCCCTCATAAAGCAGGGGTAAGTCATGTTAAGGTATGGACGTCGGAAACGTCGGAACAGCGTCGTATTTTACGTCGTTTGCGTAAGTCGTACGTGAATGGGGATGGGCGTAGGTTACGTTCACGTCGACCTAGCATTGAGCCGGCGTAATTTACAGAGAAAATTTGACGTGATACTGAGCATGCATGCGCCGTTCGTTAGGCGTGGGGTCATGATTCATTTCCATACAACACGCCCCCTACCAGCATTTGGTGGTTTTATAGTTATTCTATTTATTTATTATTATTATTATTTTTTTTTTTACATTGGTTGAACTAGATGGGTTTTTGTCTATTTTCAACCTAAGTAACTATGCAATTATGTAATATATATATATATATATATATATATATATATATATATATATATATATATATATATATATATATATATATATATATATATATATATATATATATATATATATATATATATATAGTTATATTGGCAAAGGTGGGCTGTACTCCAGAAAAACATTAAACACTCATTAAGGACGTTGATTTTGTATTTTGTGGCTCCTCTTGAAGTCGTCTTTCTCCTTTGAAGCTTATATACTATACTGTTCTTAAAGCATCAATGCACATTGACAAGAAGAAGCCTTATTTACATTCACACATGTATGAAAGAAGAACATTAAAGTGGCTGTAGGTTCTCTTTGATAGAAGTCTCCAGTGATCCTACCCCCCTGCTGGGTTGCACCAGCTCAGCTATCACTGGAGCGTGGGCTGTGGGCGGAATCCCCCCATCACATGAAAGTTGAAGAGATGCAGCTTCACGCTGTGTTTTTCCTATCAGAGAACTTTGGTTTACTGGAAAAAAAAAATATATATATATATATATAGCATGAGAGATCGTCACTTTGACATCAGCCTTTTGGTGGTCATCAAGACACAAACTGTCCTTCTCATGCTTCATGGTTGGAGCCAGTGGCGGTGCGTCCATAAGGGGCGCACAGTTGCTGCCCCCTCTCTCCTGCCACCTGTCTATCACCATAAATAGATTTGTGCATTGCATGAATCTATGGTCGCCGCTGAGACTCAGTACTCTATGTGGCCAGAGGTGCGGGGGCGCTGGTGTATGCAGTACCGTATGTGGTCAGAGGTACGGGGGCGCTGATGTATGCAGTACCGTATGTGGTCAGAGGTGTGGGAGCGCTGGTGTATGCAGTACTGTATGTGGTCAGAGTTGCAGGGGGCACTGGTGACGCTCAGAGACACTCAGAGACACTCTGGAACTATTGACACTTTCGGGTGCTCCGACGCACGTTACGCCCGCCCCACCCAGCTGGGAGTGTCTCCGAGCGTCTCCCAGTTCTCCAGTTCTATGGCACTGGTGTCTGCAGTATTGTATGTGGTCAGAGGTGTGGGAGCGCTGGTGTATGCAGTACTGTATGTGGTCAGAGTTGCAGGGGGCACTGGTGACGCTCAGAGACACTCAGAGACACTCTGGAACTATTGACACTTTCGGGTGCTCCGACACACGTTACGCCCGCCCCACCCAGCTGGCAGTGTCTCCGAGTTCTCCAGTTCTTAGGCGCTGGTGTATACAGTACTGTATGTGGCCAGAAGTGCGGGGGCGGTGGTGTCTGCAGTATTGTATGTGGTCAAAGGTGCGGGGGCGCTGGTGTATGCAGTATTGTATGTGGCCAGAGGTGCGGGGCGCTGGTGTATGCAGTACTGTATGTAGTCAGAGGTGCGGGGGCGCTGGTGTATGCAGTACTGTATGTAGTCAGAGGTGCGGGGGCGGTGGTGTCTGCAGTATTGTATGTGGTCAAAGGTGCGGGGCGCTGGTGTATGCAGTATTGTATGTGGCCAGAGGTGCGGGGTGCTAGTGTATGCAGTACTGTACGTGGCCAGAGGTGCAGGGGCGCTGGTGTATGCAGTACTGTATGTGCTCAGAGGTGCAGGGGGCACTGGTGACGCTCAGAGACACTCAGAGACACTCTGGAACTATTGACACTTTCGGGTGCTCCGACGCACGTTACGCCCGCCCCACCCAGCTGGGAGTGTCTCTGAGTGTCTCCCAGTTCTCCAGTTCTTAGGCGCTGGTGTATGCAGTACTGTATGTGGCCAGAGGTGCGGGGCGCTGGTGTATGCAGTACTGTATGTAGTCAGAGGTGCAGGGGCGCTGGTGTATGCAGTACTGTATGTAGTCAGAGGTGCGGGGGCGCTGGTGTATGCAGTACTGTATGTAGTCAGAGGTGCGGGGGCGCTGGTGTATGCAGTACTGTATGTAGTCAGAGGTGCGGGGGCGCTGGTGATACTCAGAGACACTCGGGAACTGTTGACACTTTCGGGTTCTCCGACGCACGTTACACCCGCCCCACCCAGCTGGGAGTGCCTCCGAGTGTCTCCCAGTTCTCCAGTTCTTAGGCGCTGGTGTATGCAGTACTGTATGTGGCCAGAGATGCGGGGGCGCCGGTGTATGCATTACTGTATGTGGCCAGAGGTGCGGGGGCGCCGGTGTATGCAGTACTGTATGTAGTCAGAGGTGCGGGGGCGCTGGTGTATGAAGTACCGTATGTGGCCAGAGGTGTGGGGGCGCCGGTGTATGCAGTACTGTATGTAGTCAGAGGTGCGGGGGCGCTGGTGATACTCGGAGACATTCGGGAACTGTTGACACTTTCGGGTGCTCCGACGCACGTTACGCTCGCCCCACCCAGCTGGGAGTGTCTCCGAGCGTCTCCAAGTTCTCCAGCGCCCCCCTGGACCTCTGGCCACATACGGTAATACATACACCAGCGGTTTGAGTCTTGCTCGCTTGTACACGGCGCTACTCACAAATCGCTGTATATTGCTGTATGAGCGTCTCATATTGCCTTTGTAGCCATGGTATCATGCACAATGTATTCCTTCTCTTTATGTGTCATCATTTACTGTCGGGTGATCTGTACGCACTCTCTTTTGTTTGTGACTATGCCTGTTGCTATTACTGGCCTACATTGCTGTGTTATTTTCTTGTCATGTTGTGTAAAGATTAATAAACATATTGAACGTAAAAAAAAAATTATACCTGTGATGCAGTCGGTAGAATTAACACAGCGGGGATTTCATTCTATGCGCCTGTTTATGCAAGTACAGCTTATACCTACATAGAGCTACGGTACAGACTTCATTTACTATGGGCGGCTGTACACTGCAGCAGTGCATCTTGGGAATGAAAATACCCCTGAAACCTACACTATACTACCAAAAGTTTTGGGACGCCTGCCTTCTGCAGCAGTGCCTTTAGGGGGGTCATTGTCCTGCAGGAAGGTGAACCTCCGTCCTCGCCTCAAATCACACACAGGCCCAGATTCTCGTAGGGCGGCGTAAATGTAAGCGGGCGTAGCGTATCGTAGTTACGCTACGCCGCCGCAACTTAGAGAGGCAAGTGCTGTATTCACAAAGCACTTGCTTCCAAAGTCACGTCGGTGTAGCGTAAATGCGCCGGCGTAAGCGCGCCTAAATCAAAATGAGGAACAGGGGGCGTGTTTTATGTAAACGAATCATGACCCCACGTAAATGACGCTTTTTTCGAACGGCGCAGTCAGTATCACGTCGAATTTTCAAATTAAATTACGCCCGCTCGATGCCTAGTCGACGTGAACGTAACTTACGTCCAGCCCCATTCACGGATGACTTATGCAAACGACGTGAAATACGACGCTGTTCGTACGTTTCCGACGTCCATACCTAACATGACTTACCCCTGCTTTATGAGGGGTAACTTTACGCCGGCGTATGTCTTTTACGTAAACGATGTATCTTGATACGCCGGGCGCACGTACGTTTCGTGAATCGGCGTATCTAGCTAATTAGCATATTTAACGCGGAAAAATACGGAAGCGCCACCTAGCGGCCAGCATAAATATGCAACTGTGAGGCGTATCTGATTCAATGAATCAGGCGCCGAGTTGCGACGGGCCGCACTCAGAGTTACGACGGCGTATCTGGAGATACGCCGGCGTAACTCCTTTGAGAATCCGGGCCACAGAGTGCTACAGGTTTTGCTCAAGAATATCCCTGGGCTGGATTCAGGTAGAATTGCGCATTATTTACATTTTTGCCCTGCGCCCCCGCAAATTTGCTGCGCTGCCCTTGATTCACAGAGCAGTAGCTCCGTAAATTGCGTGGACGCGTCGGCAAAATGCCTGGCGCAAGCGCGCGCAATTTAAATGATCCCGTAGGGGGCGGGAATCATTTAAATTAGGCGCGTTCCCGCGCCGATCGTAGAGCGCATGCTCCGTCGGGAAACTTTCCCAACGTGCATTGCAGCAAATGACGTCGCAAGGACGTCATTTGCTTCAAAGTGAACGTGAATGGCGTCCAGCGCCATTCACGATTCACTTACGCAAACTACGTAAAATTCAAATTTCGCGACGCAGGAACGACGGGTATACGCAACATTGGCTGCCCCTGCTAATAGCAGGGGCAGCCTCACGCAAAAAACGCCGTACGGAAACAACGTAAACTGCGTACGCAGGGCTCAGGCAACGTTGTGAATCGGCGTTAGTATGCAATTTGCATACTATACGCTGAGCACAACGGGAACGCCACCTAGCGGCCATCGCAAGAATGCAGCCTAAGATATGCGGGCATAAGAGCCTTATGCCGCGCATTTCTTAGGCTGCAGTCGGCGTAACGAGGTTCCTGAATCAGGAGCATTCGTTAAGCCGGGGCAAGTAAGCAATTGCGCTGTGTAACCTATGGTTACACAGGCGCAATTGCTTCTTGAATCCAGGCCCCTGTATTTAGCACCATCCATCTTTCCATCAACTCCGACCAGTTTCCCAGTCCCGACTGCTGAAAAACATCCCTGCAGCATGATGCTGCCACCACCATGTTTCACGGTGGGGATGGTGTTCTTTGGGTGATGTGATGCGTTGGGTTTTTGCGCCAGACATAGCGTTTTCTTTGATGGCCAAAAAGTTAAATTTTAGTCTTATCAGACACAGGGATTTTTTTTTTCAGCGGGAAGGCGGTGGAACGCAGTTCCGGCACCTCCAGAACTGAATGTATGTAATGGGAAGGGGTGGCGGGGTGTGCTGGAGGGTCTATCGATGATGGCAGCTGGGCAACCTATTGTGGCAGAAGAGGATCTATTTTTGCAATGGAAGACGGCCCATTGTTGCTGGGGAGTTCTTCTGTTGCTCGTGGGAGATCTATGGTTGCTAGGATGGGTCTTATGTTGCTGGGGGGGGGGGTCAGTCGTTGCTGGGAAGGATGTACTGTTGAGGGAGGGGTCTTTGTTGCTGGCTGCTGGAGGATCTATTGATGTTGGCTATTGGAGAATCTATTGTTGGTAGAGGGGATGCTCTGTCACCAGGCACGCTTGAAACAGCTTATTAACCGCTTGCTGACCAGCGCACGACGATATACGTTGACGCAATGGCACGGGCAGGCAAATGGGAGTACCTGTAAGTCCCTTTAAATTTGCCCCCCAGCTAGCGCGCACGTGACGCCGGAGGCGTGTGCCCGCTGTGCATCAAATTTAACCACTTCCCGCCCGGTCAATAGTCAATTGACGTCCGGGAAGTAGTTGTGAAATCCTGACTGGACGTTCATTGACGTCCTGCAGAATTACATGCCGGCGCGCAGCGCGGCGATCGGTGATGCGGGGTGTCAGTCTGACACCCTGCATCTCCAATCTCGGTAAAGAGCCTCCGGCGGAGGCTCTTTACCACGTGATCAGCTGTGTCCAACCACGGCTGATCACGATGTAAACAGGAAGTGCCGTTGATCGGCTCTTCCTCACTCGCGTCTGACAGACGCGAGTAGAGGAGAGCCGATCGGCGGCTCTCCTGACAGGGGGGGTTCGCGCTGATTGTTTATCAGCGCAGCTTCCCCCCTCGGATGCCAACACTGGACCACCAGGGAGTGCCCCCCGGTGCTCAATAGAGCAAAAATAGGAAAAAAAAAATTAACACAATCGATGCCAATCAGTGCCCACAAATAGGCACTGACTGGCAATGGGCACTGACTGAAATGATGCCCAGCAATGCCATCAGTGTCACCCCTCAGTGTCCATCAGTGCCACCTCTTAGTGTCCATCTATGCCCAGTGCCCACCTATCAGTGCCCATCTGTGCCACCCATAAGTACCCATGAGTGCCACCCATAAGTGCTGCCCATGAGTGCCAATCAGTGCCGCCTATGAGTGCCCATCAGTGCCGCCTATAAATGTGCCCATCAGTGCAGCATACCAGCGCCGCCTATCAGTGCCCATCAGTGCCACCTCGTCGGTGTCCATCAGTGCCACCTCATCGGTGCCTATCGGTGCCCATCAGTGCCACCTCATCGGTGCCCATCAGTGCCGCCATACCAGTGCCCATAATTTAAGAAGAAAACTTACTTTTTTACAAAAAAAAATTAACAGAAAAAAATAAAAACGTAATTTTTTTTTTTTGTTGTGCAAAAAATAAAAATCGCAGAGGTGATCAAATACCACCAAAATAAAGCTCTATTTGTGGGAACAAAATGGTAAATATTTCATTTGGGTACAGTGTAGCACGACCGTGCAATTGTCATTCAAAGTGCGACAGCGCTGAAAGCTGAAAATTGGCTTGGGCAGGAAGGTGCGTAAGTGCCCCCCCCCCCCGGTATGGAAGTGGTTAAAGGGACGTACAGGTACGCCCGTGCCATTGTGTCAATCATCGTGCGCTGGTCGGCAAGCGGTTAATAAGCTGTTTCAATTGGAATGCTTTTTTTTTCCGGTATAATTAGAGAATTGTCACATTTCAGTGATGGCGGGGGGGGGGGGCAATCAAACTCACCCAGGGTATTTGATGAAGGGTGGAAGGACATCCAGGCAGCTGGCACTGACAGGTAGGACATAATTAGATATTCTGCGATTTCTAACATTTTAACTATTATTAGTCGCGGAGTCTAGTTGAACTAAACCTGTCTGGTTTTAATGTTATAACGCATATTAATGAGGAAGGCTTTAACACGAGTCAATCCAGACACATGGTGAAATTATATGAATCACACAGCAATTAGGCTGAATGTAGGAATAGAATTGCTATTTTAGTCTCAGCCCCTATTATCGATACCAATCCTATTAAACCTCCCAGTTAAAACCGCGATTTGCAAAAGGATTTTATTTTCCCTTTTTTTTTTTTTTTACCTTTGCAGAAATCCCGCTGTGATGATAACACCGTAATTACTTCCAAAGTCTGCGTTTTTCTACTTTAAGAAAGTTAGAGACCCCCTGTATGTAAATCCCCGATGAAACCGTAGAGGACTTAAAGCCCAAATCCAGGTTTAATGTCCCTGTAAATAGTTTGATTGGGTCAAGATGTACTATTTATTGCAGGTGCGCTTGGTGGGCGCTCCACCTTCTCCATTAATAGAGGTGTAGATTCACGTACCTGCGATTCTTGTTACGGCGGCGCAGCGTATCGTATTTACGCTACGCCGCCGTAACTTACAGGAGCAAGTGCAGTATTCAAAAAAGCGCTTGCTCCGTAAGTTGCGGCGGCGTAGCGTAAATGGGGCCGGCGTAAGCGCGCGTAATTCAAATGGGGAAGGGGGGCATGTTTTATGCGAATATGTGATGACCTGACGTGATTGATGTGATTTACGAACGGCGCATCCGCCGTCCGTGTACATATCCCAGTGTGCATTGCATCCAAGTACGGCGCAACAACGTATTGGTTTCCACGTGAACGTAAATTACGTCCAGCCCTATTTGCGAACGACTTACGCAAACGACGTAAAAAATTCAAATTTAGAAGCGGGAGCGACGTCCATACTTAACATTGGCTGCGCCTCCTAATAGCAGGCGTAATCTTGCGCAGAAAAAGCCTTACGCAAACGACGTAAAAAAACTACCGCCGGGCGCACGTACGTTTGTGAATCGGAGTATCTAGGTAATTTGCATATTCTACGCCGAAAACAACGGAAGCGCCCCTAGCGGCGAAGGTAATATTGCACACCTCACCTTTCCCGACAGGGTGAACCACTCCACATGGGTTGACCAGGTTGGTGTGGAGGAAATCGAGTGTCCTGCAAAGAACCCCTGACTTCAAGCATACTGAACACCTTTGGGATGAATTGAAAGATCCAGGGTGAGTCAGGTCTTCTCATCCAACATTAGCACCTAAACTCACAAATGGCCAAAAATCGCCACAGGCATTATCCAAAATCTTGTGGAACGTCGTCCCAGAAGCGTGAAGGCTCTTATGGACAGGATAAACCACTATTTGGACAGGATAAACCACTTCACATGACATGGTGTGACCAGATTGTTGTGTAGGAACTGAAATGTCATGCAAACAGCCCTGTGCTCAACCCTACTAAACACCTTTCGAATAAATTGGTAGGTCTTCTCATCAAACATCGGTACCTGACCTCCCACAGACACTCTCCAGAATCTTGTGGAAATTTTTCCTAGATGAGTGGAGGATGTTAAAGCCAGGGCCGCTGAAAGAAATCATGGGACCCCGTACAGCCTACCTGACGGGGCCTCCTTCTGCTCCGCCCCTTGTCGCTCCTTCAGCCCCACCCCTGGCCCAGCGACTTGACAGTGGGACATGCCAATGCCATAATGTACTGAAGAGACAGTGCCACTCATGCCGCCAATGCCATATTGTACTGCAGACAGGTACACTGGCTCCCGATAGAAAAACGGGTCGAGTTCAAGGCTCTCTGTCTGGTGTTTTGGGCCGATGTACTTATCAAATATGCTGTCCACCCAGAGAGCTTCGTTCGACTGACGCCCTGTTAGCGATTATTCAACCTAGTCGATCAGTTTCAAAGGGTGGCCGCCCGCTCCAAACACTGGGGAATTCTCTTTTTAACCAGCTCCCTCATCAGCTCCGTGCATCCTCCTCCTTGATGGCCTTCCGTAAGGGCTTGAAAACACTGCTTTTTTCACAAGCCTACGGATAGACACTTGGCCATCCAAGCTCTTAGCAGGACACTGCCTTAATCCCAGGCTGCGGAGCATGGTCAGGGAGTAGGGATAGGCTTTTTGTATCCAACCTACCCCCCCCCTCCCTTCCTTTTTTATTTCTGTTTATTTCTTGCTTGTTCCCCTCTTTTATTTAGATGTCCTAGTTTCTTCTTTTTGCTCCTGGGAACTGGATACCCCCAGCTTGTTGGTAAGCGCTTAGACGCAAGTTTCACAACTCGCATTCGGCGCTCTATAAGCATTTATTCCAATCCAATCCAACCATGTCGTCAATGGCATAATGCAAAAAAGAAAAACGTAAAAAGCAAACGGTGGGGGGACGGGGCGGATGTTGGACGGACTATGATGACTATGATCGGTCATTGCTGGAGTATTTCTTATTTTCTTTACATTAATTAGTAATTTGTTCAGGTTCCCCGGGCCCCCCTGCTAGCCGGCCCCGGTACAACAGGGCCAGTTGTACTGGCCTATCAGCAGCCCTGGTTTTAGCCACAACTTCATATTAATGGCTATGGTTTTAGAATGGGATCTTCAAGAAGCTCCTATAGGTGTGGTGGACAGATGTCTACATCTTTTGTGCCTTTTAGTGCATTTACAGAACAGAAGCAGCTAATGGTCTACAAAAAAAAGTTTGTTAAAATCCTCACTATATTGTAATTGGAGTTTCGCTTTACAAAATGGATCTCTGTTATAAAAAAAAGTTATTGTTTCAAGTTGAGCCAATTATTTTTACCTTCCCTGCAATAGAGGAAACTGTGCCACTGAGCCAAATCAATCAAATACATCTTACTAATTAAAAGAATAGTTTGTGCCATAAAAGAGCAGAGAAATATCTTACTCTAATATAGGAACGCAATCTTTCTCTTCCGTTATGGACTTGCTCAACTTTAGGAGAAGTAACCAGACCTACATTTCATTAAGTTTCTACACAATACTTGTAAAAAAAAATTATATGGGGCTGTAGGCATTGATTGGTGGAGGTCATGCTAGGGAGGGGGAAAGGACTGTGGGAAGGTAGGGTTGTAAGGTCTGAGGGGCACTTCAGGGTAGACGGACGATGAAGAAGCTTCCCACCCTCCCGCCCTTTGGATGTTGGTCTTGTTGGGTGGCTGTAGTGTTATGGCGGTTAGTGTCCTTGGAGGCGTCCAAACTTTGTTGTGTAAGATCGGAGTACAGAAGGAGAAGTCATCACCCCAGGAGTTGTGATAGGCCTCTGGTCAGACTCTACTGCACCCTAACAAAGAGGAACAGTTTTGTCCACTTGGGAAACAGTGTAGGTTTCTCATCAGCTTCAGAAGTGTCTGTCAGTAACGGGCATGAGGAGCCTCCACCTGGTTATTGATAATTGCCTGGGGAGGTTTTATGAATAGGCAGAACACACAAATACTAAGAAAACAAAACAAAAACTGTGAAATGTTGAAATAAGCTCCATCGTGTCCTTTTCTCTAATGTGTAAAGCCTACTGCAGATTCCTGGAAAGTTCTCTAGTTTACGGGCCAGGTTCCAGCAATAAATATTACTTGCAAACCCAACTGAAGACTTTTGCAGTTAAACTGCATTAATATTTAATTGGGTTGGAAATAGAAGAAAATAATTTCCAGCCGCACATTAGTTGAGGGAAGATTTGATGCACGGGAGGGCCGCCAGCTCTG
Source organism: Rana temporaria (assembly GCF_905171775.1). NCBI lineage: Eukaryota > Metazoa > Chordata > Amphibia > Anura > Ranidae > Rana > Rana temporaria. The sequence continues at coordinate 180,256,961 of NC_053497.1, read as the reverse complement.
CGTGTTATGTATCGTGTTCCTCAAGGACCTTTATGTGTGAGGTCAGCTCCGGGATGTGATGTTCTGCAGCAACAAAAATATATAAAAAATTCCCATTTATTGCATCTGTATTGTATGTTATTGTCACATTTGGAAGCACACATCTGGAATAGGTACTTATAGGCATGTTCTATTCTGTGCCGCAACAAATTAGAAACAGTCACTTTGCAGGGGAGGCAGCACGAAAAGAGTCTCTGTGGCTTGCGCTACACTTTTAGTGTAGCGCCAGTCTTGGGCGGACTGGGCCGGGAGGCAAATCAGTCTAGTGCCCCCATAAAGTGGACACACTACTGCCGGGATAATAATACTGGCAGGGACACCATCGGGGGGGGCATCCCATACACATGTAGGAGGCTAGGGCAGCAGACCCCAACCAATGAGTTGTTGTGTGGGCGGGCGGCGTTCCGCAGCTAGGGGGGTTTGCGTCGCTTCTAGTTTTGACTGTCCTATCATAACAGTGGGCCTCCCACCTGAGTTCTCAGCTAGAGAGAGACAGGTGCCATGTCGGGAGGCTAAAAACTGTCAAAAAGTCAGCTGACGGGCTCCATAGCAAAACAGGAAGTCAGGGTAAATCCCTGCAAATTATAGGACTCTACTTCCCCCCAAGGCCTTCAGAACTAGTGTCCCCACTGGAAAATGTCTGGGTGGGTCTTAAATGGGGGTGTGGCCTTGACAGGAAAGGGGTGGGTCATATTTTAATCAGGGGTGCACGAGTTTCATCAGGCGTAGGGCAGCACAAAACCGAAATACACCACTGCATAGGCGCTACTATCGCAGGAGCCACTGTAAAAAAACCAAAGCTTCACTAGCATTGGTGCAGATGAAGCCAGGGACACAGCAACAGTCACTCTTCTGGCTCAACTAGCAGCCACGGCACCCCAACCGCCCCACTGTCTGCCGGTCCACCGGCACTTACCTCATCGGCGGTGGGGATCGGCAGGCAGATCGGGGATCAGTGGGCACATTGGGCAAGGGGACAGGCTGTGGCGGGCATCTGGCAGCATCTCCTGTGTCCTCTTCCCCACTGAGATTAATGCTATGCATTAATCTATCCATTAACCATATAGGGGGTGTCGTGGATAGAGGGGCATGCCCGTGCGCCCTTAATGGGCGGGCTGCCCCTGGGTCCTTGACAGGGGTCTAAAAGCTAGTCTGATTTTGTAAAACGGTGCGAAGCCATCCGAAAAGTAAGGCATCCTCTAATTGGTACAGGTGGGTGTCCGAGGTCGGCTGGGTCAGCCCCTGAGGCGGTGCTTAGCGACTGGGGGCATACCCATGCTAAATGGTTCCAAAATTTGGTAGTCATTTGGTACTGTCAAGGTCCTGCAACCAAGTTTACCTGGATTATGTTATGTTGGTTAAACTCTTGTTGTTTAATAAAAGGCCGTGTCGGCCATTTTAACTCCACAAAAGAGTAGTGTGATTATTGCTAGGAGGGGGTTATAGGAGGGTGGAGTTTGGAGAATGTGGTTGGGAAATTTAGATTAATAAGGTGAGCTCTGAACTACCCTAGTCAAGAGAAACTTCTGGCCATCATCAAACGTGGTCTCAATTTTAGTTTCTGCTCTTGGATGTTTTTTTCTTTTTATTGGACCCTGTAACAAAACGTCCCACACTCCGCTTGAGTGCCTTCGTCATATACCACTTCCCCCCAGTCTGAATATGGATATCAGATATTCAAACCGCTATCAACAACAAACAAGACAATACTCATTTGTTTGCTGAACATGAACTCCACCCACCATCCTTGGACAAACCATCACCCCAAGCACCAAAGCCAAAAGCCTCTGAGTCATCTTTGACTCTGACATGACTATGGACGCACAAATAGGATCAGTAGTCAGCTGATCTCACTACCCTCTTTCCCTGTTGTGTAGACTCGTCCCCTTCATCCCGGAAGGGGACACTGCAGTACAACATCAATTCCCGACTAGACTACGCAAACGCCCTGTACCTCGGACTTCCCAAATACCAAATTTCACATCTACAAGTTGTCCAGAACATGGCAGCCAGACTGGTAACGGGAAAAAAAAACTGGGAATCAATCACCCTGTCCTTAAGGACCCTTCATTGGTTAGCCAAGAAGGATCTGGTTACATTTAAGACCCTCTGCCTCACTCACAAATGGAAACGGTCTGCAATACCTATGCAAGAAAATAAAACACTACACCCCCTAGTCTTTCAGTCAACTCACCAAAACCTCCTCCACATCCGGAAGACCCGCTATAAATCAAAAGGAGAACGAAGATTTGCAGTCCAAGGACCACGGCTATGTAGCGCTCTACCCACGGACATCCGCATGGAAGAAAACCACCTGGCATTCAGGAAAAAAAACGTAAGACCCACCTCTTCTGAGGACACGCCTTGAGGCAATTTGGTTCGCATTTGTAGCGCTATACAAGTTACTCACTCACTCACTATGAACTGTTTATTAGAACAAGAATACATTCTTGTATACAGTTGAGTAGGAGGTTCCCCCCTCCCCTTCTGCTCATATTACTCTAACAATACACCTGTAACCAGAAACCTAATTAACATGAGCTAATTAACTAATCCCTTAAAGCAGCCGATGTGACTCCGTGCCCACCTGGCCGTTGTTGTGATTAATTAGGATTTCACTACAGGTCAGACTTGTTGTCTCCGAGCTTCACCCAGTAGATGATACATTATCATAAGTATAAACACAGGACACCTTCTCACAACAGCAGGAGCTCCAGTAGGAGTCGGCTCGTCTCCTACATTGTACAGAGGCCAATGTGATCAGCTCTCTCTACTACCATATTAGCCGGCGTATAAGACGACCACCAATTTTTCAGGAACAACCACTGACAGGAACAACCGCTGACAGAAACAGGCTTCTTTCAAATCTCACTGTGCCATTACATGCCTCACTGTGCCATTACATTACATGCCTCCACTGTGCCATCACTTGTCCCCACTGTGCCATCACTTGCCCTCACTGTGCCATCACTTGCCCTCACTGTGCCATCACTTGCCCCCACTGTGCCATCACTTGCCTCCACTGTGCCATCACTTGCCTCCACTGTGTCATCACTTGTCCCCACTGTGCCATCACTTGCCCCCACTGTGCCATCACTTGCCCCCACTGTGCCATCACTTGCCCCCACTGTGCCGGCCAAGACGATCTCCCTACCTTATTTTTTTGCAGATTCTGGCTTCCAGGCTGCGGGCATCCATGATTCAAAAGCCGCGCCTTCTCCTCAAACTGTTCCGTGATGGGCGGAACACAAATTTTCCCAGCAGGGCCTCTGTTTAGTGTTCCGCCTATCACGGATGTCCTCTCGTCTGAGGATGAGAAGGCATTCGTGATAGGCGGAACACTGAACAGAGGCTCTGCTGGGAAAATTTGTGTTCCGCCTATCACGGAACAGTCTGAGGAGAAGGCGCGGATTTTGAATCATGGATGCCCGCAGCGTGACGGAGACTGTCATCGGCGTATAAGACGACCCCCGACTTTGGATGCATTTTTTTGCATCCAAAAGGTTGTCTTTGGCCTCGTACACACAACCAGACATGTCAGATGAAAACGGTCCGCTGGCTGAATTTGGTCTGATGTGTGTATACACCATCAGACCAAATTCCCTGCGGACAGAATACAAGGTGACGTGGCGGCGACGATGACGCCGCGACGTGCGCGCACCAGGAAGTTTAATGCTTCCACGCATGCGTCGAATCACTTCGACGCATGCGTTAGATTTCGGGCCAGCGGACATGTCCGACGGACAGGCTTCCAGCGGACAAGTTTCTTAGCATGCTAAGAAACTTTTGTCCGCTGGAAACCTGTCCGCTAGGCCGGGAAACTGTCCGGTCGGCCCTACACACGACCGAACATGTCCGCGGAAACTGGTCGGTCGTGTGTACGAGGCCTTATACGTCGGAAAATATGGTGACATGTTAGGTTCAGAATCAAACAAACCAAGAATAGTCTTTACATCTATCCTGGGAGATATTGTGGATAAATATTACTGTCCCATTTTAAGTAATCCGAGATATATTTTCTCAGTCACTCTGTGCCAGGATGGCACCGGGTGACGGACATAAGAGGTGCATGGGGAGCTGAAACAAGGGTTTCCCAACCTTTCCAACAAGGGATTTTGGCTTCCTCGGGCCCTCCCGTCACAGGCCTCTTTAAAGTTTGGCTACTAAAGTTGTGTATTTGCTACAATGTGACCCTTAAAGACCTCTGTCCCAAGTTTTCAGCCATATAAGTCGCTTCACTGAACTGGTCTGCGTTGCCTTTTTTTTTCCATCATTGATTTGAGAAAACACTGCCTAAGCTGGAAAAAAAATCAATAGTTCTTCACACCAGACAACAGTGACATGAGGACGTGTGATAGAAATGAACTCAATGTGATTTTTTTTTTGTTTCTTTGCAACTTTTTATTTCTTTTTTTTTCAAAACATTCATTACATTTTATAAAAACAAACACCCATTGAATTTAAAAAAAAAAATCTCAGCGGGATCTTATTTTAAAATGCAGAGTAAAAATGCACTAGCTTTTTATTTTTTTTCCTCCATAAACATTCCTAAAATCTTAATGGTGTTAACCAAGACCCGGACCAATATGCGGGCAAAGGACCCGGCCAGTTTTTACGTTTAGGCGCTGCGTCGCTTTAACTGACGTTTGCGCGGTCGTGCGACGTGGCTCCCAAACAAAATTGGCGTAAATTTTCCCCCCACAAATAGAGCTTTCTTTTGGTTGTATTTGATCACCTCTGCAGTTTTTATTTTTTGCGCTATAAACAAAAATAGAGCGACAATTTTGAAAAAAAATTAATTACTTGTTGCTATAATAAATATCCCCCAAAAATATATAAAAATTTATTTTTTTCCTCATATTAGGCCGATACGTATTCTTCTACCTATTTTTGAAAAAAAAATCGCAATAAGCGAACGATTGGTTTGTGCAAAATTTATAGGGGCAGATCCACAGAGAGAGTACGCCAGCGTATCTACTGATACGCCAGCGTACTTTCAAATTACCAGCGTCGTATCTTTGGATTGAATCCTCAAACCAAGATACGACAGCTTCTGGGTTAGATCCGACAGGCGTACGGCTTTGTACGCCTTCGGATCTTAGATGCAATACTTCGGCGTCCGCTGGGTGGAGTTTGCGTCGTTTTCCGTGTCGGGTATGCAAATTATCTATTTCCGACGATCCACGAACGTACGCGCGGCCGTCGCATTCTTTTACGTCGTCTCTAGTCGGCTTTTTCCGGCGTATAGTTAAAGCTGCTTTTTTGCGGCGTATAGTTAGACTTGTCATGTTAAGTATGGCCGTCGTTCCCGCGTTTAATTTGATTTTTTTTTTTGCGTAAGTCGTCCGTGAATCGGGACGTAATTCACGTCTATGTTAAAAAAAATGACGTCCTAGCGACGTCATTTAGCGCAATGCACGGTGGGAAATTTAGGGACGGCGCATGCGCAGTTCATTCGGCGCGGAGACTCGCTTCATTTAAATGAAACACGCCCCCTAATCGCCGATTTGAATTCCGTCGCCAGAGATAGACTACGCCGCCGTAACTTACGGCGCAAAATCTTTAAGGATTCGAAGATAACACAAGTAAGTTACAGCGGCGTAGCGTATCTCTGATCTTGGATCTGCCCCATAGCGTCTACAAAATAGGGGATAGTTTTATGACATTTTTATTAATATTTTCTTTTTACTACTATAAGCAGCGATCAGCGTTTTTTTTTTGTGACTGCAACATTATGGCAGACAAATCGGCCAATTTTGACACATTTTTGGGACCATTGTCATTTTCACAGCAAAAAATGCTATAAAAATGCACTGATTACTGTGAAAATGACACTTGCAGTTTAGGAGTTAACCACTAGGGGGCACTGTAGGGGTAATGTGTGACCTCATATGTGTTTCTAACTGTAGGGGGGGCGGGGCTGGACATGTGAGGTCACTGATCGCCTTTCCCTATATCAGGGAACAGACGATCAATGACACTGCCACTGTAAAGAACGGGGAAGGTGCGTTTACACTCACCTCTCCCCGTTCTTCAGCTCCGGTGACCGATCGCGGGACACCGGCGGCGATCGGGTCCACGGGTCCCGCGGCCATGGTCGAGGAGCTTCGGACCGCGCGCCCGCGACCCACGGCTGGGCACTTAAAGAGAACGTACAGGTACGTGCCTGTGCCCAGCCGTGCCATTCTGCCGGCGTAAATGTGCAGGAGGCGGTCCTTAAGTGGTTAAGGACCGAGCCTCTTTTTTTAGATGTGGTGTTTACAAGTTAAACCAGTAAATCCATTTGGACTCTTTTATCCTTTGATCTGGCGCTTCTTCCATTGGTGCACATTTTTTTTTTTGTTCGAAAATTACTTAGAACCCCCAAACATTATAACTAAAAAAAAAATTCTAACACCATAGAGATGAAAATGGCGGCCGTTGAAATACTTTCTGTCACACCGTATTTGCGCAGCGGTCTTACAAGCGCACTTGTTTTGGAAAAAATAAACTTTTTTTAAAGAAAAAAAATAAGATAACAGTAAAGTTAGCCCAATTTTTTTTTTTGTGAAAGATAATGTTACGCCGAGTAAATTGATACCCAACATGTCACGCTTCAAAACTGTGCACACTCATGGAATGGCAACAAACTTTTACCCTTAAAAAAATCTCCATAGGTAACGTTTAAAAAATTCTACAGGTTGCATGTTTTGAGTTACGGTGGAGGTCTGGGGCTAGAATTGTTGCAGAAGACGGTGATATCTGAATGATGCCTGTAGCTGCACCCATCATTCAGATATCACCGCACAAAGTCCAGGACGTCATATGACCGTCCTTGGGGGACAAGTGGTTAATTTGTTCATAAACAACCTGGAGGACCTGGAGGACCTGGAGAATGGGTGTAAGCGGTGCAATCTCTGTATTTGCGGACAATACTAAGCTAAGCAGGGCAATAACTTCTCCGCAGGATGTGGGAACCTTGCAAGAAGATCTGATCAAATAATGGGGGGGGGGGGGGGGGCAACTACATGGCAAATGAAGTTCAATTTAGAAAAACGTAAAATAATGCATTTGTGTGGCAAAAATAAAAATGCAATCTATACACTGGGGGGGGGGGGGGGGAACCTCTGGGGTATTTTAGGATGGAAAAGGACCTGGGGATCCTAGTAGATGACAAGCAATGCCAAGCTGCTGCTAGCAAAGCAAACAGAATATTGGCATTAAAAAGGGGATTGTGATGGGTTGCCAGAGGTTACAGCGTATCATTACCACTTACTGACTGGTTGCTAGAGGTTACAGCACACATTACGGCTCACTGATTAGTTGCTAGAGGTTACAGTGCATGATTTCTTCTTGTTGATTGGTTGCTAGAGATCACTGTACAGTAATGCTGCTCACTGATTGGTTGCTAGAGGTTACAGCATATCATTACCACTTACTGACTGGTTGCTAGAGGTTACAGCACACATTACGGCTCACTGGTTAGTTGCTAGAGGTTACAGCACACAATTTCTTCTTGTTGATTGGTTGCTAGAGATTACTGTACAGTAATGCTGCTCACTGATTGGTTGCTAGAGGTTAAAGCACACATTACAGCTCACTGATTAGTTGCTAGAGGTTGCAGCACATGATTTCTTCTTGTTGATTGGTTGCTAGAGATTACCGTACAGTAATACTGATTGGTTGCTAGAGGTTACAGCACATCATCGCTTCACTGCAGAGGGGCCTGATATAGATATGAGTGCCCGCCTTTATTTACATATGAATGCCGCCAGCCTCAGCTATTTACATATGAATGTTGCTGCTATTTACATATAAATCCCACCGCTATTTACATATGAATTAGCCCGTTATTTACATATGAATGACGGGTATTTACATGTAAACACAGGGTCTGCAGGTGAGTCATCTGTACACAACAATTGGGCAGAGCTGGGCAGCATTAGTAGCAGCACTTCACACTGAGATATCAGGACACAGCACGGGACTAATACTTCCAGGGACAAAGGAATTTAAGCTGGGATAGTTGGCAAGTACGAGGCAGCTGCTTTGGGCCCCACAGCAATGACAGGGCCCCTTTTGCCCCGCCTTAAAGACGGCCCTGATTAGATAAGCACCTGAAGGACCACAACATACAGGGATATATACAATGTATTCCAATATCTACAGAGGAAAAGCATGGGGTAGATTCAGGTAGGGGCGCGCAATGATACGGCGGCGCAGCGTATCATATTTACGCTACGCCGCCGTTACTTACAGGAGCAAGCGCTGTATTCACAAAGCACTTGCTCCGTAAGTTGCGGCGGCGTACCGTAAAAGGGGCCGACGTAAGCGCGCGTAATTCAAATGATCCGGTAGGGGGGCGTGGATCATTTAAATTAGGCGCGTTCCCGCGCCGAACGTACTGCGCATGCGCCGTCCCTAAAATTTCCCGACGTGCATTGCGGTAAATGACGTTGCAAGGACGTTTCGACGTGAACGTAAATGGCGTCCAGCGCAATTCACGGACGACTTACGCAAACAACGTAACATTTTCAAATCGCGACGCGGGAACGACGTCCATACTTAACATTGGCTGCACCTCCTAATAGCAGGAGCAGCCTTACGCCGAAAAAGCCTTAACGTTTGTGAATCGGCGTATCTAAGAAATTAGCATGTTCTACGCCGACAACAATGGAAGCGCCCCCTAGCGGCCAAAGTGATATTGCATACAATTCTACGCCGCCGCAATCAAGTTACGTCGGTGGAGGAAGCCTATTTTTTCAGCGTAACTGCCTTTGTGAATTGGCGTAACGCTACGCGGGCTTCAAATTACGACGGCGTATCTGGAGATACGCCGCCGCAAAAGGTACCTGAATCTTGTTTTGAGGCGGCAGGCGTACGGCGTTTCGGCGTTCGGCGTGAGATGTGAACCATCTCATAGACATCAATGGAAATTCGCCCCTCCAGCGGCACGAGCGTCGCGCTTCAGGCGTATATACGCCGAGGTGTGAATGCAGCCTTAGAGTCATCCTCGGGTTATTCTCCTCTTGAACACCAACCTTCATTAGAAAGATAAAAAATAAAAAATAAATCTTACATTGTATCGGAAAACAGGAGCCGTAATATTGGGATCTCTTGCGCACTATTGTGCTGTGTCAGCGCGCATATTAATAAGCACAATATGCATACAGCTGAGCTAGTCAACAATAATTTCTAATTAGAAATTACATCTCACATCTATCACATTACTTAAATAGAAAACTCCTTAATTAGTCAGGATAATTGCAGCAGGAATTTCAGAAATAAAAGTAAGTTATGCCGCGCATAAAACCAGCGGAAATATCCGGATGGTTTTATTTTCTGGCTGTTAAAAAAAAAAAAAAAAATAGGCTCTGAAGCGTGTTTTTTCTTTAACCACTTAAGGACCCCTTCACACCAATATACGTCGGCAGAATGGCGTGGCTGGGCACATCCACGTACATGTACGTGGCTCTTTAAGCCCAGTCGTGGGGTTGCGGGCGCGTGCACGCGACCCGGTCCGAAGCTCCGTGACCGCGGGACTCACGGACCCGATCGCCGCTGGAGTCCCGCGATCTGTCCCCGGAGCTGAAGAACGGGGAGAGGTAAGTGTAAACACGGCTTCCCCGTTCTTCACTGTGGCGGCGGCATCGATCGCGTGATCCCTTTTATAGGGAAACACAATCGATGACGTCACACCTACAGCCACACCCCCCTACAGTTAGAAACACATATGAGGTCACACTTAACCCCTTCAGCGCCCCCTTGTGGTTAACTCCCAAACTGCAATTGTCATTTTCACAGTAAACAATGCATTTTTTGCTGTGAAAATGACAATGGTCCCAAAAATGTGTCAAAATTGTCCGAAGTGTCCGCCATAATGTCGCAGTCACGAAAAAAAATCGCTGATCGCCGCCATTAGTAGTAAAAAAATAATAATAATAAAAATGCAACAAAACTATCCCCTTTTTTGTAAACGCTATAAATTTTGGGCAAACCAACCGATAAACGCTTATTGCGATTTTATTTTACCAAAAATAGGTAGAAGAATACGTATCGGCCTAAACTGAGGAAAAAATATGTTTTTTTATATATTTTTGGGGGATATTTATTATAGAAAAAAGTAAAAAATATTGAATTTTTTTCAAAATTGTCGCTCTATTTTTGTTTATAGCACAAAAAATAAAAACCGCAGAGGTGATCAAATACCACCAAAAGAAAGCTCTATTTGTGGGGAAAAAAGGACGCCAATTTTGTTTGGGAGCCACGTCGCACGACCGCGCAATTGTCAGTTAAAGCGACGCTGTGCCGAATCCCAAAAACTGGCCGGGTCCTTTAGCTGCCTAAAGGTCCGGGTCTTAAGTGGTTAATAATGTTTCTGTTACGATACACTGTTAATAATTCATTCTATAGATTGAGTTGGGGGATATTTTTTTTTAGTGCAGAATTACAGAAGTTTGACAGCCCTGCACTAGAGGGTGCTAGACCTGTAAATGTAAAATATTGGAAATAGGGGACAGCAAGGGTCACATGAAAATGAATGTAAGATAAAGATTAAAATAATATTAAAATACACAGCAGAAATTCTTTACCAGTTTCAATCCCGAGGAGCGAACGCTACATTGTTTTTATTTTTTTTTCTACAACAAATCCTCACCCCCCTTGACATTGATCGGTCTATATCCGTAAATTTCGTCGCTGATCTTTCACCGCAATAAACTCGCTAATTTATATCTTATTGACAACAATAAAAGCTTTTTTTCCGAGGCCCATCTCCTATACAAGGTTGCGGAATACGGAGAAGAAAGAAAAAGAAAAAAAAAAAACGCTATTAAGCGCACGGCGAGCCGAAGGTCTGAGTGACCGCCGCTCTCTCTCAATGCCGCTTTTTCAATTAAACTTCAGGGCTGCGCCGGCTGCGCTTCGTGTTTGCTTTTAATCTGTTCTGTTCATGTCTCAAATATGAAAATGAAGATTTCCAACCTGGAGAAGTCAAGGCATTTCATTCTTTTTTTGGCTCTAATTGAAAGAATACTTCAAATATTTCTTCTGCAAAATACTTTTTTTTTATTCATTAAATAAAAAAATTAAAAAAAAAGATACAGAAAACGTAATGAGGGGTCACAAAGGCGACTTTTTCTCTGAAACATTTTATAGGTTTTATGTTTTATTCGCGCCGCTTGCTTTTAGTGCAAAAAAAAAAATTACAGCGTTCATTTTGCTCAAGGCTGAAAATTGCCTACGCAAAGGTAGAACGCATTCCATCGGAATAAATGGAAAGCGTTTCGGCAGATCATTGGATTCGCTTTGTGTGATAGCAGGGGGTCAAGTCCTGGGAAAAAAAGTGTGGGAGTTCACCCAAGATTCCCTCACCCCAAAAATAAAAAAGTGTATTATATATACAGTGGAACCTCGGTTTAAGAGTAACTTGGTTCGAGAGCGCTTTGATTTGCGAGCAACTTTTTTTTTTTGACTCGCAAGACGAGAAGAATTCAAGCTAATTAGGCCTGCAGTACCTCATTTGGCCTGAGGTACGGGGGGGGAGCAGAAGCCGAGCAGAGCCGAAAATCGGCCTGCAGTACCTCATTTGGCCTGAGGTACGGGGGCGCAGGAACCTGAGAAAAGCCGAACATTGGCCTGCAGTACCTCATTTGGCCTGAGGTACGGGGGGTGCAGAAGCCGAGCAGAGACGAAAATAGGCCTGCAGTACCTCATTTGGCCTGAGGTAACAGGGGGCACAGGAACCCAAGAAAAGCCGAACATTGGCCTGCAGTACCTCATTTGGCCTGAGGTAACGGGGGCACAGGAACACAAGAAAAGCCAAACATTGGCCTGAAGTACCTCATTTGGCCTGAGGTAACGGGGGCACAGGAACCCTAGAAAAGCAGAACATTGGCCTGCAGTCCCTCATTTGGCCTGAGGTATTGGGGCGCAGGAAACGAGCCGAAGTGTCCTTGGGCCTTTTCGTCAGTTTTCGGCACTCTCTGGTGCCCCCCCCACCTCTGGCCGCATTCGGTATTGCATCCCATTGTACCCCTACCATTTCACTCAAAAAAGTGTCAAAAATTGTAAAAAAAACCATACACAGCCTTTAATATAAAAGAAAATCAGCTTCCAGATTAATTTTTTTTTTTGTCAAGGCTTTAATGAACAAGCAGAAGGTAGAAGCTGATTGGCTACCAATGTGCAGCTGCATCACATTTTGCAATCTCCAGTTTTAGTAAATAAGCCCCCAGGCTGGTCTTCCAAAAGAGTCAAAAGATGGGAATTTCAGCACACATTACACAGACATGGTCCCAGAGGCGGCTCCTTAGTTAGATAAATAAGACGGCTGCCTAAGGCCTCGCAATCCCAGGGGCCTCACGGCCACCTAATTTGCCTAACATGTGTGCGGAAGTTGCAATGAATGTCCCCTGTCCGTGTCCCCGTCTTGTGTCTGGGGCTGCAACTAGTTTTCCCCGCCCAGGGGCAGAGTTTCACTGACCACTGCCCTAGGTCCCAGGGTCAGTGGGTGGAACCATGTACTCCTCGCCCCTGGCTCCGCCCTCCTGCTGTGCACCGCGGTCAGGGCCGCCATCAGGGGGGTACAGGCATTACATCTGTAAGGGGCCTGAATGTTCCCAGGTGCCTGGCTGCCCCTCCTTCTCAGCTCGAGGAGGAGAGGAGACACAGGGCTGTCTTTAGGAGAGGGCACTGCCCAGGGGCCCCAGCTAAATGGGGGGCCCCTGCACATATTCCAAAGCAGCTGGTCCTTGTGCCCACACTTCCCTGAAATTGGGGCCCCCATGATGGAACTGAGAGTGATAGATACAGAAGGGAGGCAGTCTGCCTCCTACCTACTTGATGTCTGTTTACCTGCACTGTCATCATTGTAGGGGCCCCAGAGCATTACTTTGCCCAGGGGCCCGTGATGCTATTAAGACGGCCCTGAGGAGAAAACTTTCATTTCCGCAGTCCCCCCCCCCCCCCCCGTCTCATGTCAAGGCTAGAGCGAAGAGAGAAAACACTTTCACTTTCAATTTGCGGCAGGAGGAAGCCCCACCCCCTTCTCAACTATCGACAGCACCCCCCCCCAGTTCTCAATTCGCAGCAGCACCCCCCCAGTTCTCAATTCGTGGCAGAACCCCCCGGTTCTCAATTCGAGGCAGCCCCCCCCCCCCCAGTTCTCAATTTGCGGCAACACCCCCCCGGTTCTCAATTTACGGCAGCACCCCCACCCAGTTCTCAATACGCTGCAGCACCCCCCAGTTCTCAATTCGCAGCAGCACCCCCCCAGTTCTCAATTCGCAGCAGCACCCCCCCCCGGTTCTCAATTCACGGCAGCACCCCCCCAGTTCTCAATTCGCAGCAGCACCCCCCCCGGTTCTCAATTTGCGGCAGCACCCCCCCCCAGTTCTTAATTCACGGCAGCACCCCCCCAGTTCTCAATTCGCGGCAGCACCCCCCCAGTTCTCAATTCGCGGCAGCACCTCCCCGGTTCTCAATTTGCGGAAGCACCCCCCCAGTTCTTAATTCACGGCATCACCCCTCCAGTTCTCAATTTGCAGCAGCACCCCCCCCAGTTCTCAATTTGCGGCAGCACCCCCCCAGTTCTTAATTCGCAGCAGCACCCCCCCCCCGGTTCTCAATTCGCAGCAGCACCCCCCAATTCTCAATTCACGGCAGCACCCCCCCAGTTCTCAATTCGCGGCAGCACCCCCCAGTTCTCAATTCGCGGCAGCACCCCCCCAGTTCTCAATTCGCGGCAGCACCCCCCCAGTTCTCAATTCACGGCAGCACCCCCCCAGTTCTCAATTCGCGGCAGCACCCCCCCAGTTCTCAATTCGCGGCAGCACCCCCCCAGTTCTCAATTCGCGGCAGCACCCCCCCAGTTCTCAATTCACGGCAGCACCCCCCAGTTCTCAATTCACGACAGCACCCCCCCAGTTCTCAATTCGCGGCAGCACCCCCCCAGTTCTCAATTCGCGGCAGCACCCCCCCCAGTTCTCAATTCGCGGCAGCACCCCCCCAGTTCTCAATTCGCGGCAGCACCCCCCGGTTCGCAATTCACGGCAGCACCCCCCCCCCGGTTCTTAATTCGCGGCAGCACCCCCCCGGTTCTCAATTCACGGCAGCACCCCCCCGGTTCTCAATTCACGGCAGCACCCCCCCCAGTTCTCAATTCACGGCAGCACCCCCCCCCCCAGTTCTCAATTCCCCCCCCCCATGTTCTATGCTCCAGGGGCCCCTGAAAAATGGCGTGCATCCAATCACTGGAGTGCATGTAGACGGCAAGAGGCTGCAAAGAGGTGGCTTGAGATTTTATTTTACACATCAGGGGCTACATGGACTTCAATTAAAACCACTTCCTGGTCACCTGGCCCCTCCTCCTCCCTAGACCTGCAGAAATGCATTTCATTGGACGCAGGCTGCCGCCGTTATCTCCCTGCAATTTGCATTTCGATTCTCGGAAAGGAAGATCAGAAGGTAAATGACCCCGATGTGCGGAGGAGTTCAATATTTTGGAAGAAGAAATGATTCAAGTTTATGGCAAAATCATTGAAGGCAAATTACCCAGTCAGAACTTCAGTACAAAGTAACGGGAATCGATCGCGAATGAGAAACAAACAAACAAAAAAAAGAAGAATACTCATCCAATGACAGAGCTACAAAAGTGGCCAAAAGTTTTGAGACATATACAAATATTTATTGTCACAAAATCTGCCGCCTCGGTTTTTGTGATGGCGATTTTCATATAGGATTGAATGTTATGAAGAGCGATCGGATAAACTGCAATTAATTGCAAAGTCCCTCTTTGCCAAAAAATGTATTTACCGTATATACTCGAGTATAAGGCGACCCGAATATAAGCCGAGGCACCTAATTTTACCACCAAAAAACTGGGAAAACGTATTAAATCGAGTATAAGCCTAGGGTGTCCATCTGCATGCCTCACTGTGCTTCACTGTGTCCATGTGCATGCCTCACTGTGCTTCACTGTGTCCATGTGCATGCCTCACTGTGTCCATGCCTCACTGTGTCCATGCCTCCTCACTGTGCCCATGCCTCACTGTGCCCATGCCCCACTGGGCTCATGCCTCACTGGGCTCATGCCTCACTGTGCCCATGCCTCACTGTCGCATGCGCCGTTCGTAAGAAACATCAATTACGTGGGGTCACAAGTAACTTTAATAAAACACGCCCACATCATCCACATTTGAATTAGGTGGGCTTACGCCGACACATTTACACTACGCCGCCATAACTTAGGGCGCAAGTTCTTTCTGAATACGGAACTTGCGCCCTAAGTTACGGCGGCGTAATGTATCTGAGATATGCTACGCCCGCCGATAGATACGAAAATGTATCTGAATCTGGGCCAGTGTCTCCTGGGAAGCTGAGTGTTCCGCCTGTTCACGGAACAGCAGAAGGAGGAGGCGCGGCTTTTGAAAAAATGGACAGCCACGGTCTGACAGATACTGCATGTCTTAGGATAAGGTAAGGGATCGTCAAGACATGCAGGGACACAGTGAGGCATGTAATGGGGCACAGTGAGGCATGTAGTGGCACAGTGAGGCATGTAGTGGCACAGTGAGGCATGTAATGGCACAGTGAGGCATGTAATGGCACAGTGAGGCATGTAATGGCACAGTGAGGCATGTAGTGGCACAGTCTGGCATGTAATGGTGGCACAGTCTGGCATGTAATGGCACAGTGAGGCATGTAGTGGCACAGTCTGGCATGTAATGGTGGCACAGTCCGGCATGTAATGGCACAGTGAGGCATGTAATGGTGGCACAGTCTGTCATGTAATGGTGGCACAGTGAGGCATGCAATGGTGGCACAGTGAGGCATGTAGTGGCACAGTCTGGCATGTAATGGCACAGTGAGGCATGTAGTGGCACAGTGAGGCATGTAGTGGCACAGTGAGGCATGTAGTGGCACAGTGAGGCATGTAGTGGCACAGTGGGGCATGAATTGGTGGCACAGTCTGGCATGTAATGGCACAGTGAGGTGAGGCGAGGCATGACTAGTAGGAAGGGGGTCATCTTATACGGCGAGTATATCCCAAAACCAACATTTGAGCTGGAAAATTAGGGGTCCGTCTTATACGCCGGCAAATACGGTATTTTTGTGTAGATTGTAATTTTTTTGTTTCAGTGCTGGTTACTTAAATCACTGTCAGTTACAATCCTAATTTCAAAAGACGTAATTTTCTTTTCTTTCTTTTAATTGTGGGCATAAAATCAATTAGGCGCCGCAACACTAAATGACGCAACATAAAAACCGGCTGGATATTTTACGACTGCGAAGGTTGCATTTTTCTAAAAATAAAAGAAACCTTTTTTTTTTTTCTTGAACATATTTTATTGATACATCATCCTCTTCTTTTTTCTTTTTTTTTCTCCCGTCATCTCCGAGGAAAGGAGCGGCGAGATAAGGTTTGATCGCACACCTTTGTTCTGTTAATGAGGTACTTCATTTTTACATGATCCAAAGTGACAAATATCCGCCCGGGCTTCTAATTGGGTATTCATGGCGACGGCTTTTTCCATTATGAGATGTCTAACCGGTCATTTGCAGATCCGAGCCTTTCGGAAGAGCCGAGCGACTTTACAAATCTGTCCGCGGGACGCGGTCATCCGTTAACATGTCAGCTCCATGCGTTTCCGTGGAATTATCCGTCTGTAGAAGTGTCCGCCGTTAATGAGGTCTAATAATCAGCCCCGTAAAAAAAAAAAAAAGTTTTTCGAAAATCAGCTGAGCAAATGATCCCGGGGTTATCTCCAATCTCCCTGGACGGCGAGATAATTGACGAAGGAATAAAATGTATCATTTATTAGGTGAAAAATAAGAGCAAGTCCAGGCGGCCAATAGAACGGGTTCACGTCATCCCGGCAATACGGCTGCTGTACTTAACCGCTTAAGCCCCGGACCATTATGCAAGGTAAAGGACCCGGCCAGTTTTTGCGATTCGGCACTGCGTCGCTTAAACTGACAATTGCGCGGTCGTGCGACGTGGCTCCCAAACAAAATTGACGTCCTTTTTTCACCACAAATAGAGCTTTCTTTTGGTGGTATTTGATCACCTCTGCGGTTTTTATTTTTTGCGCTATAAACAAAAATAGAGCGACAATTTTGAAAAAAATGCGATATTGTTTTCTTTTTGCTGTAATAAATATCCCCCAAAAAAGATATAAAAACATTTTTTTTTCTTCTCAGTTTAGGCCGATACGTATTCTTCTACCAATTTTTGGTAAAAAGAAATCGCAATAAACGTTTATCGATTGGTAATGGGGGAAATGGGGCCGGCGTAAGCGCGCGTAATTCAAATGTGGAAGGGGGGCGTGTTTTATGTTAATGTCTGATGACCTGACGTGATTGACGTTTTGTACGAACGGCGCATGCGCCGTCCCTGTACAAGTCCCAGTGTGCATTGCTCCCAAGTACGCCGCAACAACGTATTGGCTTCGACGTGAACGTAAATTACATCCAGCCCTATTCCCGAACGACTTGCGCAAACAACGTAAAAACTAAAAAAATAAAAGCGGGAACGACGTTACGCCGGAAAAAGCCAAACGCAAACAACGTAAAAAACTACCGCCGGACGCACGTACATTTGTGAATCGGCGTATCTAGGTAATTTGCATACTCTACGCCGAAAACGACGGAAGCGCCACCTAGCGGCCAGCGTGAGAATGCACCCTAAGATACGACGGCGTAAGAGAATTACGCCAGTCGGATCTTAGGCTAATGTCGGCGTATCTTGCTTTCTGAATACAGAAAGAAGATACGCCGGCACAGATTTGAATTTACGCGGCGTATCTATGGATACGCCGGCATAATTCTTTGCATGAATCTAGCCCAGTATCTCCCCGTTCTTCCTAGTGACATGTTACGCCGGTGTAAGTGCCAACGTGCGCCGACGTATGTGTGTGGCAGACCCATGAACCAACATATGCCTAAAAACAGGCTACACCCCGCCGACGTAGCTTGCACACGCCGGCGTAGGGTGGGCGCACATATGGGCTGGGCGGATGGTGCTGCTCCCATTGATTAGCCATTTAAACATGCAAATGAGGAAAATACGGCAATTCACGAACGTGCGTGTGCCCGGCACAGGCTACGCGAGATGCGCGTAAGTTGTACGTCCGGCGTAAAGTTATTCCCCATAAATGAGGCGCAACCCGGCAACAGACATGCACAGGTCAGCTGGAGAGAAGCTGCAGCAGCACCGTTACGGACGAGCAGAGCAACCACACTTGCAGGACAACACATCCGTATGCCAACATGCCAGGGGCAGCCATGGTCATAGCACTACTGCACCAGGGAACACAAGCTGGCGTACTTTGAGTTGGACGTGCGTCTGGCTGGGCGTACGTTATGTTCACGACATACGCTGTGATCCGGCGTAGCTTAGGGGGTTGTGCCAGGGTGGTTGTGAGCAGGCGCAGGGGGTGCTGTGTATGCGTCCACGTCACGGCGCGTGCACAGTTTGTGATACACCAGGCGTAAAACACTGCACTACACTGACGTACCGGTCTGGCACACCCACTTTCACCTATGCCGATGTGCGCCTTCGAAACCCACGCCACGCTGGCGCAGCCTTGGGAGCACTGCCTTGATGAATGCAATGCATGCCTCTCCGCGCTACGTTGGCGTGCCGTACGGTGTGTGCTCTACGGCGGCGTAATGTGTGCGCCTTGCTCTCTGTGAATCTGGGCCCTTGTGTTTACACTGACTTCTCCCCATTCTTCAGCTCTGTGACCCGATCGCGGGACACCGGCGGACATCGAGTCCGCGGGTCCTGCGGGCACGGTCATGGAGCTCGCGACAGGGTCGGTCGCGCGCCTCTGGCGGCGCGTGTGCGTGACCACACAGTGGCAAATTAAAGGGGACGTATATATACTCCCATTTGCCCAGCCGTGCCATTCTGTCGACGTATAAGTTCGTGCGGCGGTCGGGAAGCGGTTAAAAACCCCCCCAAAAAACTGCAATTTTTCACGTGTTGCCGAGTGTTAACAAGTGCTAATTGCGGGGAGAATAAAAATAATAATCCATATTTGCATTACCTGTATCCCTGGTGTTTACCAGTAATGGATTTTCGGCCCTGTAGCAGTGTACATTCCATCCATCAATGGAGACAGGGACAAATGTGTTCCAGATGTCCGGCACCATCTATGTGTACAGCCTTCCCTCTAAACAAACTCACAATTAGTAATAGCCTAATGCATCAATGAGAGATCTAATTACTGTTTGGACAGGATACATTTTATCAAGAACCAACATGAAAAAAAAAAAAAAAAAAGCGTCCGGCTTGGCTGGAAGGACGTAGACTTTCTTTGATTGACAACGATATATCTCTGTTTTGTTTTTTATATCTTTTCTGCTGAGTGTTACTCAGGATATGTACCGTATTTATCGCGTATACCGCGCACCCCTAAAGTTGCCCCCAATCCTGTGGAAAAAAAGTTTTTTTTGTACTTACAGTTTTGGTGTCTTGCGCGGCGTCCATCGGCGGCCTCGTCGGGTCCGGCGTCCGTCTGCGGCTTCGGGTGTCCTCTTCGTCGGGTACGGGTCCTTCTGCGGCTTCCGGGGGTCCTCTTCGTCGGGTACGGGTCCTTCTGCGGCTTCCGGGTGTCCTCTTCATTGGGTCCGGCGTCATTCTGCGGCGTCCTCGCGTCCTCCCTGCTCGTTTCCCGCGCCGAGTTTGAATACTGCGCCGACATATACCGAGCGCAGTACACTCGTGTATCGTCGGGCAGGCTCGGCAACTCTCGCGCTGACGTCCTGTGCGCTCAGGACGTCAGCGCGAGAGGCGCCGAGACTGCCCGACGATACACGAGTGTACTGCGCTCGGTATATGCCGGCGCAGTATTCAAACTCGTGGCGGGAAAGCGGGTATCGGCGTATACCGCGCACCCACGATTTTGCCCTGATTTTCAGTGCAAAATAGTGCGCGGTATACGCCAATAAATACGGTAATCAGGGCCGATCCTAGGCAGGGTGCGCGGGGTGCTCCGCACCCAGGCGCCGCAGAGGTGGGGCGCCGAAGCTCCAAAGTGCTCCTCTCCCTTCTTTGTCCAGAGACGGAGCACTTGTAGCGGGTGCTGCGGTTCCCCATCCCGCTTGCTCTCTCTGCTGGCAACTGACAAGAGTGCATACCTCCCGCTGTCCCCGGAATCCGGGTTGGGCACCACAGCGGAGCCTAGTACTGGAACACGTTCCGGTACTAGGCTCCACTAACTAATTCTGTCTGGTGCGCATGGAGCCTTCTCCTGTCTGCACCCCCCTCTCTGCGTGTGTCGGCTCTTCTCCCATAGGCGGTGTGATGAGAGGCTTCTGGGTTGGCCGGAGCTGCTGCCAATCATCCCGTGCACTCATGGACACAGTGAGGCATGGGCACAGTGAGGCTTGGGCACAGTGAGGCTTGGGCACAGTGAGGCATGGACACCTTGGGCTAGATTCAGATAGATTAGCGGATTTTTAGATCCGCGTAATCTATGTGATTTACTATCCGCCGGCGCAAATTTGAGAGGCTAGTGCAGTATTCAGAAAGCACTTACCTCGAAACTTGCGCCGGCGAATCGTAACTCCCCCGGCGGAATTCAAATTCCGCGGCTAGGGGGAGTGTAGTATTTAAATCAGGCGCGTCCCCGCGCCGATTTAACTGCGCATGCACCGTCCGCAAATTTTCCCGGCGTGCATTGCTCCCAATGACGTAGCTAGGACGTCATTGGTTTCGGCGTGAACGTAAATTAAGTCCATCCGTATTCACGACCGACTTACACAAACGACGTAAAAATTCAATGGGAACGACAGTGATAAGTTGGAGTGCGCCCTTCTTTGTAAGCTCAAGTACACTGCAGAGTGCCTGAGCATCATGGGACATGTAATTCCAAAACATCTGGGGTGCCAAGGTTCGCCATCACTGGTCCATCACATAAAATCCCAATAAAATACATTTACATTTTTGGTTGTAACATGACAACATGTGGGAAATTTCAAGGGGTATGAATACTTTTTTTTCAAGGCACTGTGAGGCCTCGTACAATCTTGACAAGCTTTCTTTGCGTACAACACTGTCAAGACAAAATCTCGTCGTTCTCAAACGCGGTGATGTAAAACACGTACGATGGCGCCACCCTTCTGAGCATGTGCGGGTTTCTAAGCATACAGAAGAACGTGTTTCTCGTCGAAAACCAGCCTGACGAAGAAAATTGAGACTCCCGACGAGGAAAAAGAGACATTGCTCTCTTTTTTTGCTCGTCGAGTTCCTCGACAGTTTTCTCGATGAAAAACATTTTACACACGACCGTTTTTCTCGGCTAAAAAAGCTCTGCCACCAAGTTTCTTGATAGATTCTGTTGAGGAAAACGGTCGTGTGTACGAGACCTAAGAGACACAAAAGAAAGTCAACATTATTCTGCAGGATTCACATAAGATAATCTTCCTTTCAGTGAAAAGTTGGAGCGCGCCCTTCTTTGTAAGCCCCAAGGACGCATTTCATTCCGCTGAACCGAGAAGCCAACAAAGGGAATGTAAACAGTCCTTCAGATTCTATAGAGAAGGACGCATCGCCCGGGAAAAGCTCTACATGTAAACTTGGTGGTTAAGAGTTTTCTTTCTTTTTTTTTTCTTTTTTATTCTCTTCCCACTATTGAGAGGACATCGGCCACCTCCGAGCCCTTGTGAGGAAAACCTCGTCCTCCGCGCAATCTACGGCAAGCGGGAATAATGCGCGCATTTGTTAACTTCCATGCCATTAATTCCAATTGACCTAAAAACATTCCATCGCCTCGTGTTTAGTGAGTAAAAGTTTGACTTTGTGTGGGTTAAAGAACAATCACGCTGTACAGCCAACGCTTTTTCTTTTTTTACTCCATTGGAATGAATAATATTTGAATGGAAAGTAAACAAGTCTTTATTACAAGTCAAAGAAGATTAAGAGACCGCCGCTGAATGGAAATGTTGAAAGGTGAACTCCGGGGCTAAGCAAATACTGCCTTCCTCCATTCACCGTTCGTCTTCTTCTTTGAGTCTCGGTGAAGCTTTGTGTATTTCTTTCAGATCCCGAGTAAAAACGTTGTAAAAAAAAAAGACTGGTCGCTGCCACTCTGTCTTCTTGTGCACTGTGACTGGCAGTGGTGGCCCATCCGCTAGGGACGCAGGGCCGGTGCTACCACTAGGCAAACTAGGGCGCCCTGCGATTCAGTTCGCAAGTTTTTCATTCATTCATTCATTCATGACATACATTTGAATTGCGCGCCCTTAAGCCGCCTAAGTTACGCTACGCCGCCGTAACTTACGGCGGAAATTATTTCAGGATACCAAAAAAAAAATGTAAGTTACGGCGGCGTAGTGTATCAGAGATACACTACGCCGGACGGAAGAATGCGCCGATGTACGTGGATCTGCCCGTTCATTTTTTTCAAAATGTTCGGTCTTTTTTTAGTTGTTGCGCAAAAAATAAAAAAATCGCAGAGGTGATCAAATACCACCAAAAGAAAGCTCTATTTCTGTGAACAAAATTATAAAAATTTCATTTGGGTACAGTGTAGCACGACCGCGCAATTGTCATTCAAATTGCGACAGCGCTGAAAGCTGAAAATTGGCCTGGGCAGGAAGGTGCGTAAGTGCCCCCCCCTCGGTATGGAAGTGGTTGACCAAAGATGAGTTATAGACATTGGCCCAGATTCAGGTAGCAATTGCGCCTGCGTAACCATAGTTACGCAGCGCAATTGCTGACTTGCGCCGGCGTAACGAGTTCTCCTGATTCAGAGAACTTGTTACGCCGACTGCAGCCTAAAATCTGCGTGGCATAAGGCTCTTATGCCACGCATATCTTAGGCTGCATTCTTGCGATGACCGCTAGGTGGCGTTCCCATTGTGATCAGTGTATAGTATGCAAATTGCATACTACCACCGATTCACAACGCTGCGCGAGCCCTGCGTACGCAAATTACGTAGTTTGCATACGTCGGGTTTCGCGTAAGGTTACGCATCCTAATAGCAGGCGCAGCCAATGCTATAGGATACCCACGTTCCCGCGTCGCGATATTTAAAATCGACGTTGTTTGCGTAAGTGAATCGTGAATGGCGCTGGACGCCATTCACGTTCACTTTGAAGCAAATGACGTCCTTGCGACGTCATTTGCCGCAATGCACGTCGGGAAAGTTTCCCGACGGAGCATGCGCTTTACGATCGGCGCGGGAACGCGCCTGATTTAAATGATTCCCGCCCCCGGCGGGATCATTTACATTGCGCGCGCTTACACCGGGCAATTTTGCCGGCGCTCCCTCGCAATTTATGGAGCTACTGCTCCGTGAATCGAGGGCAGCGCAAAATATTTGCGTGGGCGCAGGGCAAAATCGTTGCCCTTTGCCTCCGCAAATAAAGCGCAAGTGGTACCTGAATCTGGGCCATTATTTTCCAAAAAGTAAAGTGATGCAAAATATAAATGTATACAACAAAACAAAAAACAAAATAAAAATTGAAACAATTGCTCTGGGAGAAATTTTGATACATTTGTTGCAGTGAAATGTTCCCACCATTAAAGCCAAATATTTATCACAGCTCAGCCAATGGCAGCACGCGTCTCGCCTTCCACCTTTCTTGCGTCTGGACGGGGAATTCGGCTCTTAATGAGCCTTAACTGATTCCAGCAGCCGGCTAACTATCAGAGACCGCTCAGAGACTTGGGGAAAACTGAGAAATACATTTTTCGTGGCGCGGGGGGAGGGGGGTGGGGGGGGTTGGGTTAGAGACGCAGACTTCGCAACGTCCTCAGCAAACAAGTCATTTTTCATCCTGTGTACAGGAGAGGATATTCATGGGAAGCCGCGCTCCTCCGTAATTGGCGTGGGAATTTATTAAAACGCACAACGGCGGCGAGCTGAAGAGCCGGACGTGAGAAGGGAAGACGCACACCGCGCTCTAGAAGGAAGAGCGGCTGGATGGAGGCCAATGTCCCCCCAACTCTCCAATTTATACAAATTAGTGTCGCCCCCCCTAAGAGGGTTCTGTGAGTGCTGAATGTGGATGTTCTGTGGTTGTCAGGAGAGGGTCAGAGACTGCAAACATAGTACAGGAGATGGTCAGAGACTGGAGACGTACTATAGGAGATGGTCAGAGACTGCAGACATAGTACAGGAGATGGTCAGACTGCAGATGTACTATAGGAGATGGTCAGAGACTGCAGACATAGTACAGGAGATGGTCAGAGACTGCAGACGTAGTACAGGAGATGGTCAGAGACTGGAGACGAAGTACAGGAGATGGTCAGAGACTGGAGACGAAGTACAGGAGATGGTCAGAGACTGCAGACATAGTACAGGAGATGGTCAGAGACTGCAGACGTAGTACAGGAGATGGTCAGAGACTGGAGACGTACTATAGGAGATGGTCAGAGACTGGAGACGAAGTACAGGAGATGGTCAGAGACTGGAGACGAAGTACAGGAGATGGTCAGAGACTGCAGACATAGTACAGGAGATGGTCAGAGACTGCAGACGTAGTACAGGAGATGGTCAGAGACTGGAGACGTACTATAGGAGATGGTCAGAGACTGCAGACGTAGTACAGGAGATGGTCAGAGACTGGAGACATAGTACAGGAGATGGTCAGAGACTGGAGACGTACTATAGGAGATGGTCAGAGACTGCAGACATAGTACAGGAGATGGTCAGACTGCAGATGTACTATAGGAGATGGTCAGAGACTGCAGACATAGTACAGGAGATGGTCAGAGACTGCAGACGTAGTACAGGAGATGGTCAGAGACTGGAGACATAGTACAGGAGAGGGTCAGAGACTGCAGACATAGTACAGGAGATGGTCAGAGACTGCAGACATAGTACAGGAGATGGTCAGAGACTGCAGACGTAGTACAGGAGATGGTCAGAGACTGCAGACGTAGTACAGGAGATGGTCAGAGACTGCAGACGTAGTACAGGAGATGGTCAGAGACTGCAGACATAGTACAGGAGATGGTCAGAGACTGCAGACATAATTCAGGAGACGGTCAGAGACTGCAGACATAGTACAGGAGATGGTCAGAGACTGCAGACGTAGTACAGGAGATGGTCAGAGACTGGAGATGTACTATAGGAGATGGTCAGAGACTGCAGACATAGTACAGGAGATGGTCAGAGACTGCAGACGTAGTACAGGAGATGGTCAGAGACTGCAGACGTAGTACAGGAGATGGTCAGAGACTGCAGACGTAGTACAGGAGATGGTCAGAGACTGGAGATGTACTATAGGAGATGGTCAGAGACTGCAGACATAGTACAGGAGATGGTCAGAGACTGCAGACGTAGTACAGAAGATGGTCAGAGACTGGAGACGTACTACAGGAGATGGTCAGAAACTGGAGACGTACTACAGGAGATGGTCAGAGACTGCAGACGTAGTACAGGAGATGGTCAGAGACTGCAGACATAGTACAGGAGATGGTCATGTAACGTCATCCCAGAACAATAGCGCACTACGCCTGCCGTCATTTGCCTATAAAAATATATTTTTCTTTATCAGAGCCTTGGTGCAGCTTTACTTTTGGGAATGAATGCAGAAGAACCTTCTGTTTTTATAACCAAATAATGGTAAAAGGATTTCCTTGCGCCGAGAGCGCTCTGGGGGATTTTCGTATTACCCCCCCACCCGCCTAAAAAACTGCGTCCCTTTAACTTCCCGTCACTCCAGAGGACAGAATAAAGGGGAGCGTAGCGTAGGGAATCACATTGCCGCGCTACCTAATTTAAGTTATAGAAAATGTGGTTATGTGCTGACCCGCGTGTTCACATCTTACAGCTGGCGCGGTTTCCTCTCCGGAGGGACGGCGGAATGCAATAAGCGCGTTCCCTAGAGCCGCGTGACAATGTAATGACACACAATATGGAGGCTCGTGGGGGGGGGGGGGGTTCGTGTATTCTCAGAAGGTGCCTGAAATACATTCAGCGGGAAGGAGGCGCCCAGTATGAAAAAAAAAATATTGCTGCTCGCTGCGCCGCTACGACTGGCGGAACGACCGCAATTAAAACAGCAACGGGGAAATAAAAAGAAAATATAACCGGGGGAAGCCATATTGCCGGCAGACAATTAGGGCCAGATTCTTTACGGCGTAAAACTCGGCGGGCGTAACGTATCTCATTTACGCTACGCCGCCGCAAGTTTTACGGGCAAGTGCTTGATTCACAAAGCACTTGCCTGTAAAGTTGCGGCGGCGTAGCGTAAATCCCCCGGCGCAAGCCCGCCTAATTCAAATGATCCGGGTAGGGGGCGTGGATCATTTAAATTAGGCGCGTCCCCGCGCCGAACGTACAGCGCATGCGCCGTCCCTAAAATTTCCCGACGTGCATTGCGCTAAATGACGTCGCAAGGTTGTCATTGGTTTCGACGTGAACGTAAATGGCCTCCAGCCCTATTCACGGACGACTTATGCAAACGACCTAAATTTTAAAATTTCGACGCGGGAACGACGGCCATACTTAACATTGGCTGCGCCTCATATAGCAGGGGCAACTTTACGCGTCGCAAATCTTACGTAAACGTTGTAACTTCACTGCGTCGGTCGGGGTGTACGTTCGGGAATTCGTGTATTTTGCTAATTTGCATACTCGATCGGGAAAAAGACGTCGGCGACACCTAGCGGCGAAAAAAAACATTGCATTTAAGATCCCGACGGCGTAAGAGACTTACGCCTGTCGGATCTAATGGTTATCTATGCGTAACTGATTCTAAGAATCAAGGCGCATAGATACGACGGGCGGACTCAGAGATACGACAGCGTATCAGGCGATACGCCAGCGTATCTCTTTTGAGAATCTGGCCCTTAAAGCGCTATTCCTACTTATCCCGCGGCGCCCGCAAAACAACGTAAATAACGATCAGATTTACCAATAGACCAACACAAAGTGTCACATAATTGTGAAGTGGAAGGAAAATTATACAAATAAATAGGGGAAAAGTGTGGGGGGAGGGGCATTTGTATGGCGCCCCCCCCGGAGTCAATACTTTGTAGAACCCCCTTTCTCTACAAGTCTTTTTGGGGGTGTCTCTACCAGCTTTGCACATCTAGAGAGGGACATTTCTCCTCCATTCTTCTTCTCTGTAAAATATCTCACGCTCTGTCAGATTGGATGGAGAGCGTCTGTGATCAGCAATTTTCAAGTCTTGCCACAGATTCTCAATGGGATTTAGGTCTGGACTGTGACTGGGCCATTCTAACACATGAATAGGCTTTGATCTAAACCATTCCATTGTAGCTCTGGCTGTACTTTAGGGTCGTTGTCCTGCTGGAAGGTGAACCTCCCTCCCCCCCGGTCTCAAGTCTTTTGCAGATTCAGGTTTTCTAAGATTCTCCTGTATTTGTCTCCATCCATCTCCCCATCAACTCTGGACAACTTTCCTGTCCCTGCTGAAGAAAAGCATCCCCACCACATGATACTGCCACCCAGTGGCGGCTGGTGAAGTTTTAGGATGGGGGGGGCAAGACCCCGCCCCTCCACGTTGGCCCCTCCCACTTCTCGTAAGCCACACTCCTTATATAATCCACCTACTCCGTCCCCTGTATTCCACTTGCTTTCACTCATAGTTTCAGGAGTATACAGCTCAGCATCACAGGACAGAGTATATAGCCCAAGCATCACAGGACAGAGTATATAGCCCCAGCATCACAGGACAGAGTATATAGCCCAAGCATCACAGGACAGAGTATATAGCCCCAGCATCACAGGACAGAGTATATAGCCCCAGCATCACAGGACAGAGTATATAGCCCAAGCATCACAGGACAGAGTATATAGCCCAAGCATCACAGGACAGAGTATATAGCCCAAGCATCACAGGACAGAGTATATAGCCCAAGCATCACAGGACAGAGTATATAGCCCAAGCATCACAGGACAGAGTATATAGCCCAAGCATCATAGTATATAGCGCAGCCTTACAGATCGGCGCAAAAAAACTGAAAAATCACACTGTTAGAAATGAGGGGTTCCCACCTGTAAATAGCACATATCTGCATTCTGCAACCTGTAAATAGCACATATCTGCATTCTGCAACCTGTAAATAGCACATATCTGCATTCTGCAACCTGTAAATAGCACATATCTGCATTCTGCAATCTGTAAATAGCACATATATGCATTCTGCAATCTGTAAATAGCACATATCTGCATTCTGCAACCTGTAAATAGCACATATCTGCATTCTGCAACCTGTAAATAGCACATGTCTGCATTCTGCACCCTGTAAATAGCACATATCTGCATTCTGCACCCTGTAAATAGAACATATCTGCATTCTGCAACCTGTAAATAGCACATATCTGCATTCTGCAACCTGCAAATAGCACATATGTGCATTCTGCAACCTGTAAATAGCACATATCTGCATTCTGCAATCTGTAAATAGCACATATATGCATTCTGCAATCTGTAAATAGGACATATCTGCATTCTGCACCCTGTAAATAGCACATATCTGCATTCTGCAACCTGTAAATAGCATATATCTGCATTCTGCAACCTGTAAATAGCACATATCTGCATTCTGCAACCTGTAAATAGCACATATCTGCATTCTGCACCCTGTAAATAGAACATATCTGCATTCTGAACCCTGTAAAAAGCACATATCTGCATTCTGCAACCTGTAAATAGCACATATCTGCATTCTGCAATCTGTAAATAGCACATATATGCATTCTGCAATCTGTAAATAGAACATATCTGCATTCTGCAACTTGTACATAGCACATATCTGCATTCTGCAACCTGTAAATAGCACATATCTGCATTCTGCAACCTGTAAATAGCACATATATGCATTCTGCAATTTGTAAATAGGACATATCTGCATTCTGCACCCTGTAAATAGCACATATCTGCATTCTGCAATCTGTAAATAGCACATATATGCATTCTGCAATCTGTAAATAGCACATATCTGCATTCTGCAACCTGTAAATAGCACATATCTGCATTCTGAACCCTGTAAATAGCACATATTTGCAACCTGTAAATAGCACATATGTGCATTCTGCAACTTGTAAATAGCACATATGTGCATTCTGCAACTTGTAAATAGCACATATGTGCATTCTGCAACTTGTAAATAGCACATATGTGCATTCTGCAACTTGTAAATAGCACATATGTGCATTCTGCAACTTGTAAATAGCACATATCTGCATTCTGCAACCTGTAAAAAGCACATATCTGCATTCTGCAACCTGTAAATAGCACATATCTGCATTCTGCAACCTGTAAATTGCACATATCTGCATTCTGCAATCTGTAAATAGCACATATCTGCATTCTGCAACCTGTAAATAGCACATATCTGCATTCTGCACCCTGTAAATAGCACATATGTTCTATTTACAGGTTGCAGAATGCAGATATATGCACCGTGTAAATAGCACATATCTGCAACCTGTAAATAGCACATATCTGCATTCTGCAACCTGTAAATAGCACATATCTGCATTCTGCAACCTGTAAATAGCACATATCTGCATTCTGCAACTTGTAAATAGCACATACCTGCATTTTGCAACCTGTAAATCGCACATATCTGCATTCTGCAACCTGTAAATAGCACATATCTGCATTCTGCAACCTGTAAATAGCACATATCTGCATTCTGCACCCTGTAAATGGCACATATCTGCATTCTGAACCCTGTAAATAGCACATATGTTCTATTTACAGGTTGCAGAATGCAGATATCTGCACCCTGTAAATAGCACATATCTGCATTCTGCAACTTGTAAATAGAACATATCTGCATTCTGCAACCTGTAAATAGCACATATCTGCATTCTGCAACCTGTAAATAGCACATATCTGCATTCTGCACCCTGTAAATAGCACATATCTGCATTCTGCACCCTGTAAATAGCACCCTGTAAATAGCACATATCTGCAACCTGTAAATAGCACATATCTGCATTCTGAACCCTGTAAATAGCACATATCTGCATTCTGAACCCTGTAAATAGCACATATGTTCTATTTACAGGTTGCAGAATGCAGATATCTGCACTTTGTAAATAGCACATATCTGCAACCTGTATATAGCACATATTTGCATTCTGTAACTTGTAAATAGCACATATTTGCATTCTGCAACCTGTAAATAGCACATATCTGCATTCTGCAACCTGTAAATAGCACATATCTGCATTCTGCAACTTGTAAATAGCACATACCTGCATTTTGCAACCTGTAAATCGCACATATCTGCATTCTGCAACCTGTAAAAAGCACATATCTGCAACCTGTAAATAGCACATATCTGCATTCTGCAACCTGTAAATAGCACATATCTGCATTCTGCAACTTGTAAATAGCACATACCTGCATTTTGCAACCTGTAAATCGCACATATCTGCATTCTGCAACCTGTAAATAGCACATATCTGCAACCTGTAAATAGCACATATCTGCATTCTGAACCCTGTAAATAGCACATATCTGCATTCTGAACCCTGTAAATAGCACATATCTGCATTCTGCAATCTGTAAATAGCACATATCTGCATTCTGCAACCTGTAAATAGCACATATCTGCATTCTGCACCCTGTAAATAGCACATATGTTCTATTTACAGGTTGCAGAATGCAGATATCTGCACTTTGTAAATAGCACATATCTGCAACCTGTATATAGCACATATTTGCATTCTGCAACTTGTAAATAGCACATATTTGCATTCTGCAACCTGTAAATAGCACATATCTGCATTCTGCACCCTGTAAATCGCACATATCTGCATTCTGTAACCTGTAAATAGCACATATCTGCATTCTGCAACCTGTAAATAGCACATATCTGCATTCTGCAACTTGTAAATAGCACATACCTGCATTTTGCAACCTGTAAATCGCACATATATGCATTCTGCAACCTGTAAAAAGCACATATCTGCATTCTGAACCCTGTAAATAGAACATATCTGCATTCTGCACCCTGTAAATTGCACATATCTGCATTCTGCACCCTGTAAATTGCACATATCTGCATTCTGCAACCTGTAAATAGCACATATGTTCTATTTACAGGTTGCAGAATGCAGATATATGCACCGTGTAAATAGCACATATCTGCAACCTGTAAATCTCACATATCTGCATTCTGCAACCTGTAAATCGCACATATCTGCATTCTGCAACCTGTAAATAGAACATATCTGCATTCTGCACCCTGTAAATAGCACATATCTGCATTCTGCACCCTGTAAATCGCACATATCTGCATTCTGCAACCTGTAAATAGCACATATCTGCATTCTGAACCCTGTATATAGCACATATGTTCTATTTACAGGTTGCAGAATGCAGATATCTGCACCCAATAAATAGCACATATCTGCATTCTGCAACCTGTAAATAGCACATATCTGCATTCTGCAACCTGTAAATAGCACATATCTGCATTCTGCAACCTGTAAATAGAACATATCTGCATTCTGCAACTTGTAAATAGCACATATCTGCATTCTGCAACCTGTAAATAGCACATATCTGCATTCTGCAACCTGTAATTAGCACATATCTGCATTCTGCAACCTGTAAATAGCACATATGTTCTATTTACAGGTTGCAGAATGCAGATATATGCACCCTGTAAAAAGCACATATCTGCACCCTGTAAATAGAACATATCTGCATTCTGCAACCTGTAAATAGCACATATCCGCATTCTGCAACCTGTAAATAGCACATACCTGCATTCTGCAACCTGTAAATCGCACATATCTGCATTCTGCAACCTGTAAATAGCACATATCTGCATTCTGCAACCTGTAAATCGCACATAACTGCATTCTGCAACCTGTAAATCGCACATATCTGCATTCTGCAACCTGTAAATAGCACATATTTGCATTCTGCACCCTGTAAATAAAACATATCTGCATTCTACAACCTGTAAATAGCACATATCTGCATTCTGCAACCTGTAAATAGCACATATCTGCATTCTGCAACCTGTAAATAGCACATATGTGCATTCTGCAACCTGTAAATAGCACATATCTGCATTCTGAACCCTGTAGATAGCACATATCTGCATTCTGCAACCTGTAAATAGCACATATGTTCTATTTACAGGTTGCAGAATGCAGATATCTGCACCGTGTAAATAGCACATATCTTCAACCTGTAAATCTCACATATCTGCATTCTGCAACCTGTAAATCGCACATATCTGCATTCTGCAACCTGTAAATAGCACATATCTGCATTCTGCAACCTGTAAATAGAACATATCTGCATTCTTCAACCTGTAAATAGAACATATCTGCATTCTTCAACTTGTAAATAGCACATATCTGCATTCTGCAACCTGTAAATAGCACATATCTGCATTCTGCAACCTGTAAATAGCACATATCTGCATTCTGCAACCTGTAAATAGCACATATCTGCATTCTGCAACCTGTAAATAGCACATAGCTGCAACCTGTAAATTGCACATATTTGCAGTCTGCAATCTGTAAATAGCACATATCTGCATTCTGCAACCTGTAAATAGCACATATCTGCATTCTGCACCCTGTAAATAGCACATATGTGCATTCTGCAACTTGTAAATAGCACATATCTGCATTCTGCAACCTGTAAATAGCACATATCTGCATTCTGCAACCTGTAAAGAGCACATACCTGCATTCTGCAACCTGTAAATAGCACATATCTGCATTCTGCAACCTGTAAATAGAACATATCTGCATTCTGCAACTTGTAAAAAGAACATATCTGCATTCTGCAACCTGTAAATAGCACATATCTGCATTCTGCAACCTGTAAATAGCACATATCTGCATTCTGCAGCCTGTAAATCGCACATATCTGCATTCTGCAACCTGTAAATAGCACATATCTGCATTCTGCAACTTGTAAATAGCACATATCTGCATTCTGCAACCTGTAAATAGCACATATCTGCATTCTGCAACCTGTAAATCTCACATATCTGCATTCTGCAACCTGTAAATCGCACATATCTGCATTCTGCAACCTGTAAATAGAACATATCTGCATTCTGCAACCTGTAAATAGCACATATCTGCATTCTGCACCCTGTAAATAGCACATATCTGCATTCTGCACCCTGTACATAGCACATATCTGCATTCTGCAACCTGTAAATAGCACATATCTGCATTCTGCAACCTGTAAATAGCACATATCTGCATTCTGCAACCTGTAAATTGCACATATCTGCATTCTGCACCCTGTAAATAGAACATATCTGCATTCTTCAACCTGTAAATAGAACATATCTGCATTCTGCAACTTGTAAATAGCACATATCTGCATTCTGCAACCTGTAAATAGCACATACCTGCATTCTGCAATCTGTAAATTGCACATATCTGCATTCTGCAATCTGTAAATAGCACATATGTGCATTCTGCAGCCTGTAAATCGCACATATCTGCATTCTGCAACCTGTAAATAGCACATATCTGCATTCTGAACCCTGTAAAAAGCACATATCTGCATTCTGCAACCTGTAAATAGCACATATCTGCATTCTGCAACCTGTAAATAGCACATATCTGCATTCTGCAACCTGTAAATAGCACATATCTGCATTCTGCAACCTGTAAATAACACATATCTGCATTCTGCAACTTGTAAATAGCACATACCTGCATTTTTCAACCTGTAAATCGCACATATCTGCATTCTGCAACCTGTAAATAGCACATATCTGCATTCTGCACCCTGTAAATAGCACATATCTGCATTCTGCAACTTGTAAATAGAACATATCTGCATTCTGCAACCTGTAAATAGCACATATCTGCATTCTGCAACCTGTAAATAGCACATATCTGCATTCTGCAACCTGTAAATCACACATATCTGCATTCTGCAACCTGTAAATCGCACATATCTGCATTCTTCAACCTGTAAATAGCACATATCTGCATTCTGCAACCTGTAAATCACACATATCTGCATTCTGCAACCTGTAAATCGCACATATCTGCATTCTTCAACCTGTAAATAGCACATATCTGCATTCTGCAACCTGTAAATAGCACATATCTGCATTCTGCAACCTGTAAATAGCACATATGTTCTATTTACAGGTTGCAGAATGCAGATATATGCACCGTGTAAATAGCACATATCTGCAACCTGTAAATCTCACATATCTGCATTCTGCAACCTGTAAATCGCACATATCTGCATTCTGCAACCTGTAAATAGCACATATCTGCATTCTGCACCCTGTAAATAGAACATATCTGCATTCTTCAACCTGTAAATAGAACATATCTGCATTCTGCAACTTGTAAATAGCACATATCTGCATTCTGCAACCTGTAAATAGCACATATCTGCATTCTGCAACCTGTAATTAGCACATATCTGCATTCTGCAACCTGTAAATAGCACATATGTTCTATTTACAGGTTGCAGAATGCAGATATATGCACCCTGTAAAAAGCACATATCTGCACCCTGTAAATAGAACATATCTGTATTCTGCAACCTGTAAATAGAACATATCTGTATTCTGCAACCTGTAAATAGAACATATCTGCATTCTGCAACCTGTAAATCGCACATATCCGCATTCTGCAACCTGTAAATAGCACATACCTGCATTCTGCAACCTGTAAATCGCACATATCTGCATTCTGCAACCTGTAAATCGCACATATCTGCATTCTGCAACCTGTAAATCGCACATATCTGCATTCTGCAACCTGTAAATCGCACATATCTGCATTCTGCAACCTGTAAATCGCACATATCTGCATTCTGCAACCTGTAAATCGCACATATCTGCATTCTGCAACCTGTAAATCGCACATATCTGCATTCTGCAACCTGTAAATCGCACATATCGGCATTCTGCAACCTGTAAATAGCACATGTCTGCATTCTGAACCCTGTAAATAGCACATATCTGCATTCTGAACCCTGTAAATAGCACATATCTGCATTCTGCAACCTGTAAATCGCACATATCTGCATTCTGCAACCTGTAAATCGCACATATCTGCATTCTGCAACCTGTAAATTGCACATATCTGCATTCTGCAACCTGTAAATTGCACATATCTGCATTCTGCAATCTGTAAATTGCACATATCTGCAATCTGTAAATAGCACATATGTGCATTCTGCAACTTGTAAATTGCACATATCTGCATTCTGCAACTTGTAAATAGCACATAGCTGCAACCTGTAAATAGCACATATCTGCATTCTGCAACCTGTAAATAGCACATATCTGCATTCTGCAACCTGTAAATAGCACATATCTGCATTCTGCACCCTGTAAATAGCACATATCTGCATTCTGAACCCTGTAAAAAGCACATATTTGCATTCTGCAACCTGTAAATAGCACATATCTGCATTCTGAACCCTGTAAAAAGCACATATCTGCATTCTGCAACCTGTAAATAGAACATATCTGCATTCTGCAACCTGTAAATAGCACATATCTGCATTCTGCAACCTGCAAATAGCACATATGTGCATTCTGCAACCTGTAAATAGCACATATCTGCATTCTGCAATCTGTAAATAGCACATATATGCATTCTGCAATCTGTAAATAGGACATATCTGCATTCTGCACCCTGTAAATAGCACATATCTGCATTCTGCAACCTGTAAATAGCATATATCTGCATTCTGCAACCTGTAAATAGCACATATCTGCATTCTGCAACCTGTAAATAGCACATATCTGCATTCTGCACCCTGTAAATAGAACATATCTGCATTCTGAACCCTGTAAAAAGCACATATCTGCATTCTGCAACCTGTAAATAGCACATATCTGCATTCTGCAATCTGTAAATAGCACATATCTGCATTCTGCAATCTGTAAATAGAACATATCTGCATTCTGCAACTTGTACATAGCACATATCTGCATTCTGCAACCTGTAAATAGCACATATCTGCATTCTGCAACCTGTAAATAGCACATATCTGCATTCTGCAACCTGTAAATAGCACATATCTGCATTCTGCAACTTGTAAATAGGACATATCTGCATTCTGCACCCTGTAAATAGCACATATCTGCATTCTGCAATCTGTAAATAGCACATATATGCATTCTGCAATCTGTAAATAGCACATATCTGCATTCTGCAACCTGTAAATAGCACATATCTGCATTCTGAACCCTGTAAATAGCACATATTTGCAACCTGTAAATAGCACATATGTGCATTCTGCAACTTGTAAATAGCACATATGTGCATTCTGCAACTTGTAAATAGCACATATGTGCATTCTGCAACTTGTAAATAGCACATATGTGCATTCTGCAACTTGTAAATAGCACATATGTGCATTCTGCAACTTGTAAATAGCACATATCTGCATTCTGCAACCTGTAAATAGCACATATCTGCATTCTGCAACCTGTAAATAGCACATATCTGCATTCTGCAACCTGTAAATTGCACATATCTGCATTCTGCAATCTGTAAATAGCACATATCTGCATTCTGCAACCTGTAAATAGCACATATCTGCATTCTGCACCCTGTAAATAGCACATATGTTCTATTTACAGGTTGCAGAATGCAGATATATGCACCGTGTAAATAGCACATATCTGCAACCTGTAAATAGCACATATCTGCATTCTGCAACCTGTAAATAGCACATATCTGCATTCTGCAACCTGTAAATAGCACATATCTGCATTCTGCAACTTGTAAATAGCACATACCTGCATTTTGCAACCTGTAAATCGCACATATCTGCATTCTGCAACCTGTAAATAGCACATATCTGCATTCTGCAACCTGTAAATAGCACATATCTGCATTCTGCACCCTGTAAATGGCACATATCTGCATTCTGAACCCTGTAAATAGCACATATGTTCTATTTACAGGTTGCAGAATGCAGATATCTGCACCCTGTAAATAGCACATATCTGCATTCTGCAACTTGTAAATAGAACATATCTGCATTCTGCAACCTGTAAATAGCACATATCTGCATTCTGCAACCTGTAAATAGCACATATCTGCATTCTGAACCCTGTAAATAGCACATATCTGCATTCTGAACCCTGTAAATAGCACATATCTGCATTCTGCAATCTGTAAATAGCACATATCTGCATTCTGCAACCTGTAAATAGCACATATCTGCATTCTGCACCCTGTAAATAGCACCCTGTAAATAGCACATATCTGCAACCTGTAAATAGCACATATCTGCATTCTGAACCCTGTAAATAGCACATATCTGCATTCTGAACCCTGTAAATAGCACATATGTTCTATTTACAGGTTGCAGAATGCAGATATCTGCACTTTGTAAATAGCACATATCTGCAACCTGTATATAGCACATATTTGCATTCTGTAACTTGTAAATAGCACATATCTGCATTCTGCAACCTGTAAATAGCACATATCTGCATTCTGCAACCTGTAAATAGCACATATCTGCATTCTGCAACTTGTAAATAGCACATACCTGCATTTTGCAACCTGTAAATCGCACATATCTGCATTCTGCAACCTGTAAAAAGCACATATCTGCAACCTGTAAATAGCACATATCTGCATTCTGCAACCTGTAAATAGCACATATCTGCATTCTGCAACTTGTAAATAGCACATACCTGCATTTTGCAACCTGTAAATCGCACATATCTGCATTCTGCAACCTGTAAATAGCACATATCTGCAACCTGTAAATAGCACATATCTGCATTCTGAACCCTGTAAATAGCACATATCTGCATTCTGAACCCTGTAAATAGCACATATCTGCATTCTGCAATCTGTAAATAGCACATATCTGCATTCTGCAACCTGTAAATAGCACATATCTGCATTCTGCACCCTGTAAATAGCACATATCTGCATTCTGCAACCTGTAAATAGCACATATCTGCATTCTGCAACTTGTAAATAGCACATACCTGCATTTTGCAACCTGTAAATCGCACATATATGCATTCTGCAACCTGTAAAAAGCACATATCTGCATTCTGAACCCTGTAAATAGAACATATCTGCATTCTGCACCCTGTAAATTGCACATATCTGCATTCTGCACCCTGTAAATTGCACATATCTGCATTCTGCAACCTGTAAATAGCACATATGTTCTATTTACAGGTTGCAGAATGCAGATATCTGCACTTTGTAAATAGCACATATCTGCATTCTGCACCCTGTAAATCGCACATATCTGCATTCTGTAACCTGTAAATAGCACATATCTGCATTCTGCAACCTGTAAATAGCACATATCTGCATTCTGCAACTTGTAAATAGCACATACCTGCATGTTGCAACCTGTAAATCGCACATATCTGCATTCTGCAACCTGTAAATCGCACATATCTGCAACCTGTAAATAGAACATATCTGCATTCTGCACCCTGTAAATTGCACATATCTGCATTCTGCGCCCTGTAAATTGCACATATCTGCATTCTGCAACCTGTAAATAGCACATATGTTCTATTTACAGGTTGCAGAATGCAGATATATGCACCGTGTAAATAGCACATATCTGCAACCTGTAAATCTCACATATCTGCATTCTGCAACCTGTAAATCGCACATATCTGCATTCTGCAACCTGTAAATAGAACATATCTGCATTCTGCACCCTGTAAATAGCACATATCTGCATTCTGCACCCTGTAAATAGCACATATCTGCATTCTGCAACCTGTAAATAGCACATATCTGCATTCTGAACCCTGTATATAGCACATATGTTCTATTTACAGGTTGCAGAATGCAGATATCTGCACCCAATAAATAGCACATATCTGCATTCTGCAACCTGTAAATAGCACATATCTGCATTCTGCAACCTGTAAATTGCACATATGTTCTATTTACAGGGTGCAGAATGCAGATATGTTCTATTTACAGGGTGCAGAATGCAGATATCTGCATTCTGCAACTTGTAAATAGCACATATCTGCATTCTGCAACCTGTAAATAGCACATATCTGCATTCTGCAACCTGTAATTAGCACATATCTGCATTCTGCAACCTGTAAATAGCACATATGTTCTATTTACAGGTTGCAGAATGCAGATATATGCACCCTGTAAAAAGCACATATCTGCACCCTGTAAATAGAACATATCTGCATTCTGCAACCTGTAAATAGCACATATCCGCATTCTGCAACCTGTAAATAGCACATACCTGCATTCTGCAACCTGTAAATCGCACATATCTGCATTCTGCAACCTGTAAATCGCACATATCTGCATTCTGCAACCTGTAAATCGCACATATCTGCATTCTGCAACCTGTAAATAGCACATATTTGCATTCTGCACCCTGTAAATAAAACATATCTGCATTCTACAACCTGTAAATAGCACATATCTGCATTCTGCAACCTGTAAATAGCACATATCTGCATTCTGCAACCTGTAAATAGCACATATGTGCATTCTGCAACCTGTAAATAGCACATATCTGCATTCTGAACCCTGTAGATAGCACATATCTGCATTCTGCAACCTGTAAATAGCACATATGTTCTATTTACAGGTTGCAGAATGCAGATATCTGCACCCTGTAAATAGCACATATCTGCATTCTGCAACCTGTAAATAGAACATATCTGCATTCTGCAACTTGTAAATAGAACATATCTGCATTCTGCAACCTGTTAATAGCACATATCTGCATTCTGCAACCTGTAAATAGCACATATCTGCATTCTGCAACCTGTAAATAGCACATATCTGCATTCTGCAACCTGTAAATAGCACATATCTGCAACCTGTAAATAGCACATATCTGCATTCTGCAACCTGTAAATAGCACATATCTGCATTCTGCAACCTGTAAATAGCACATACCTGCATTCTGCAACTGTAAATAGCACATATTGCATTCTGCAACCTGTAAATAGGCACATATCTGCATTCTGCAACCTGTAAATAGCACATATCTGCATTCTGCAACCTGTAAATAGCACATATCTGCATTCTGCAACCTGTAAATAGCACATATCTGCATTCTGCAACCTGTAAATAGCACATATCTGCATTCTGCAACCTGTAAATAGCACATATCTGCATTCTGCAACCTGTAAATAGCACATATCTGCATTCTGCAACCTGTAAATAGCACATATCTGCATTCTGCAACCTGTAAATAGCACATATCTGCAACCTGTAAATAGCACATATCTGCATTCTGCAACCTGTAAATAGCACATATCTGCATTCTGCAGCCTGTAAATCGCACATATCTGCATTCTGCAACCTGTAAATAGCACATATCTGCATTCTGCAACCTGTAAATAGCACATATCTGCATTCTGCAACCTGTAAATAGCACATATCTGCATTCTGCAACCTGTAAATAGCACATATCTGCATTCTGCAACCTGTAAATCGCACATATCTGCATTCTGCAACCTGTAAATAGAACATATCTGCATTCTGCAACCTGTAAATAGCACATATCTGCATTCTGCAACCTGTAAATAGCACATATCTGCATTCTGCAACCTGTAAATAGCACATATCTGCATTCTGCAACCTGTAAATAGCACATATCTGCATTCTGCAACCTGTAAATAGCACATATCTGCATTCTGCAACCTGTAAATAGCACATATCTGCATTCTGCAACCTGTAAATAGCACATATCTGCATTCTGCACCCTGTAAATAGAACATATCTGCATTCTGCAACCTGTAAATAGAACATATCTGCATTCTGCAACTTGTAAATAGCACATATCTGCATTCTGCAACCTGTAAATAGCACATACCTGCATTCTGCAATCTGTAAATTGCACATATCTGCATTCTGCAATCTGTAAATAGCACATATGTGCATTCTGCAACTTGTAAATTGCACATATCTGCATTCTGCAACTTGTAAATAGCACATAGCTGCAACCTGTAAATAGCACATATCTGCATTCTGCAACCTGTAAATAGCACATATCTGCATTCTGCAACCTGTAAATAGCACATATCTGCATTCTGCAACCTGTAAATAGCACATATCTGCATTCTGCAACCTGTAAATAGCACATATCTGCATTCTGCAACCTGTAAATAGCACATATCTGCATTCTGCAACCTGTAAATAGCACATATCTGCATTCTGCAACCTGTAAATAGCACATATCTGCATTCTGCAACCTGTAAATAGCACATATCTGCATTCTGCAACCTGTAAATAGCACATATCTGCATTCTGCAACCTGTAAATAGCACATATCTGCATTCTGCAACTTGTAAATAGCACATACCTGCATTTTGCAACCTGTAAATCGCACATATCTGCATTCTGCAACCTGTAAATAGCACATATCTGCATTCTGCACCCTGTAAATAGCACATATCTGCATTCTGCAACTTGTAAATAGAACATATCTGCATTCTGCAACCTGTAAATAGCACATATCTGCATTCTGCAACCTGTAAATAGCACATATCTGCATTCTGCAACCTGTAAATCACACATATCTGCATTCTGCAACCTGTAAATCGCACATATCTGCATTCTTCAACCTGTAAATAGCACATATCTGCATTCTGCAACCTGTAAATCACACATATCTGCATTCTGCAACCTGTAAATCGCACATATCTGCATTCTTCAACCTGTAAATAGCACATATCTGCATTCTGCAACCTGTAAATAGCACATATCTGCATTCTGCAACCTGTAAATAGCACATATGTTCTATTTACAGGTTGCAGAATGCAGATATATGCACCGTGTAAATAGCACATATCTGCAACCTGTAAATCTCACATATCTGCATTCTGCAACCTGTAAATCGCACATATCTGCATTCTGCAACCTGTAAATAGCACATATCTGCATTCTGCACCCTGTAAATAGAACATATCTGCATTCTTCAACCTGTAAATAGAACATATCTGCATTCTGCAACTTGTAAATAGCACATATCTGCATTCTGCAACCTGTAATTAGCACATATCTGCATTCTGCAACCTGTAAATAGCACATATGTTCTATTTACAGGTTGCAGAATGCAGATATATGCACCCTGTAAAAAGCACATATCTGCACCCTGTAAATAGAACATATCTGTATTCTGCAACCTGTAAATAGAACATATCTGCATTCTGCAACCTGTAAATCGCACATATCCGCATTCTGCAACCTGTAAATAGCACATACCTGCATTCTGCAACCTGTAAATCGCACATATCTGCATTCTGCAACCTGTAAATCGCACATATCTGCATTCTGCAACCTGTAAATAGCACATATCTGCATTCTGCAACCTGTAAATAGCACATATCTGCATTCTGCAACCTGTAAATAGCACATATCTGCATTCTGCAACCTGTAAATAGCACATATCTGCATTCTGCAACCTGTAAATAGCACATATCTGCATTCTGCAACCTGTAAATAGCACATATCTGCATTCTGCAACCTGTAAATAGCACATATCTGCATTCTGCAACCTGTAAATAGCACATATCTGCATTCTGCAACCTGTAAATAGCACATATCTGCATTCTGCAACCTGTAAATAGCACATATCTGCATTCTGCAACCTGTAAATAGCACATATCTGCATTCTGCAACCTGTAAATCGCACATATCTGCATTCTGCAACCTGTAAATAGCACATATCTGCATTCTGCAACCTGTAAATTGCACATATCTGCATTCTGCAACCTGTAAATAGCACATATCTGCATTCTGCAATCTGTAAATAGCACATATCTGCAATCTGTAAATAGCACATATCTGCATTCTGCAACCTGTAAATAGCACATATCTGCATTCTGCAACCTGTAAATAGCACATATCTGCATTCTGCAACCTGTAAATAGCACATATCTGCATTCTGCAACCTGTAAATAGCACATATCTGCATTCTGCAACCTGTAAATAGCACATATCTGCATTCTGCAACCTGTAAATAGCACATATCTGCATTCTGCAACCTGTAAATAGCACATATCTGCATTCTGCAACCTGTAAATAGCACATATCTGCATTCTGCAACCTGTAAATAGCACATATCTGCATTCTGCAACCTGTAAATAGCACATATCTGCATTCTGCAACCTGTAAATAGCACATATCTGCATTCTGCAACCTGTAAATAGCACATATCTGCATTCTGCAACCTGTAAATCGCACATATCTGCATTCTGCAACCTGTAAATAGCACATATCTGCATTCTGCAACCTGTAAATAGCACATATCTGCATTCTGCAACCTGTAAATAGCACATATCTGCATTCTGCAACCTGTAAATAGCACATATCTGCATTCTGCAACCTGTAAATAGCACATATCTGCATTCTGCAACCTGTAAATAGCACATATCTGCATTCTGCACCCTGTAAATAGCACATATCTGCATTCTGAACCCTGTATATAGCACATATGTTCTATTTACAGGTTGCAGAATGCAGATATCTGCACCCAATAAATAGCACATATCTGCATTCTGCAACCTGTAAATAGCACATATCTGCATTCTGCAACCTGTAATTCACA